>NC_137894.1:108617081-108754808 GCF_963455335.1 Martes martes | reverse complement strand
CTCCACACTCAGCTGGGAGTCCACTTGAGATTCACTCTCTCCCTCTGCCCCACACCTCTCTCTCACTCTCTCTCTCTCTCTCTCACTCTCTCTCTCTCTCTCTCTCGCATGCACGCTCTCACTCTCTCAAATAAATAAATAAATCTTTAAAAATAAAAAAATAAAAGATAAAAACTGTGCATCAAAGGATACTATCAACAGAGTAAAAAGGCAACATGGAATGGGAGAAGATATTTGCAAATCATATACCTGCTAAGAAATTAATATCCGGAACATACAAAGAACTCCCACAACACAAAAACAAAATAACCCAACTAAAAACGGGCAAAGGACTTGAGGTCAACATCATTATTCATAAGAGAAAGGCAAATCAAAACCACAATGAGATACCACTTCAAACCCATTAGGATGACTACTATCAAAAAAAAAAACCAACCAGAACATATAAGTGTTGTTAAGGATGTGGAGAGGAATTGGAACCCTTGCGCGCTGTCGGTGGGAATGTAAAACGGTGCAGTCACTACGGAAAACAGTGTGGAGTTTCCTTAAAAAAAAAAAAAAAAAGATAAAATTAGCACATGACCCAGCAATTCCACTTTTGGATATATCCTCAGAAAAACTGAAAGCAGAGTTTCAGAGAGATATATACAGACCCATATTCAAAGGCTAAAGCAACCCAAGTGTGCATCTGGGGATGAATGGATAAACAAAATGTGGCATGTGCATACAACGGATTATTATTTAGCCTTAAGAAAGAAGGGGATTCTGACAGATGCTACAACATGGCTGCCACGGAAGGACATGACGATTGGTGGAATAAGCCAGTCACAAAACCTATCATATAAGTGTATGATTCCACTTACATGCAGTTCCGAGAATAGTAAAATTCACGGATATGGGGTGCCTGGGTGGCTCAGTTGGTTAAGTGACTGCCTTCGGCTCAGGTCATGATCCCAGAGTCTCGGGATTGAGTCCCGCATCAGGCTCCCAACTTCATGTGGAGTCTGCTTCTCCCTCTGACCTTCTCCCCTCCCATTCACTCTCTCTCAAATAAATAAGTAAAATCTTAAAAAAAAAAAAATTCACAGATATGGAAAGCAGAATGGTGGTTGCCAGGGGCTCTGCGAGGGGGAGTAGGGAGTTGATTTCTTAAATTAACTTTTAATTAAGTTTTAATTAATTTTTAATTATTTCATGTGCATAGGATTTCAGTTTTGCAAGAAAAAAAAGATCCAGAAATGGATGGTGGGGGACGGTGGGAATGTACTTCATACCCCTGAATTGTACACTTAAAAATGATTAAAGTGGTAAATTTCACATCATACGTATTATTGTACCACAATTTTTAAAAATCAGAAGATGATTTTCAACCTATAATCTATGTGCAGCTAAAGTATTAATCAGGTGTTAGGACATGAAAAAGTCCTTTCCTGACACGCAAGCCTTCAAAAAATTCATGTCCCGGACACTCGCAATTAGAAAGCTACCGGCAGACTTCCTCCAACAAAATAAGAAAGTGAAACAAGAGGAAAGAAAGTATTCCAACGAAAGAGAAAACTTAACCAAAAATGAGAAAAACAGACACTAGATCTCAAACACAGAAGAAAAGAGGCAAGTTCCCGTATCAGAGCCAGGCAGATCCGTGCATAAATAAACAGGGCTCTGACGGAGAGGTCTAGGGTGGGAGCTGGCAGGAGCAGGAAATGGAAAGAGGGGACGTGCAGACAGGAAGGGGGAAGAGACAGAATGAAGCTCTGTGAACGTGAAGAACCGTGACAGCGACAATTAAGCTAGAATTGCTGGAGGCTATGGTCAGAAGGTATCCAAATTCGTGATTTCGAAAACGCTGTAGCACCTGTTAAGACAAAATTCCAATTTTAGGCCTGAGAGGCTTTAAGAAAAAAAATTTTGCTTCCATTCGTTCCATAAAGAATTTATGGTTTGCAAAGACATGCTCACCGTCCTTTTAGATGGAAACGCTGAGGAGTTTGGGAGAGAGGGATTTAAGAAGCTCTCAACAGATGACCTCATTTTTCTCAGGAAAATAAGAAGTGAGGTCATCCCTAGGGAGCAAAGGGAGCAAGGGTGGGGTAGGGTCCTTGAGAAGTAAGTGGTGCTTGAAACAGGCCACAGTCAAGAACTTGAACCAACAGACTAGAAACAAGGAGCTGGCAGGCAGGGCAGGCGCACTGAGGCCAGAACAGCGTTGGCCTCAATGGACCCCAATGGCCTTTTGGGTGGATGCAAGGTTCTCCCAGGACTCAGCATCTGGCTGCTGCTCAAGCAGGAGCAGCACCTGTTGGTGACTTCCATTTCTACCAATTAAAAAATGCTCTAAAATTGCACGGAGGGGCACCTGGCTAGCTTAGTCAGTGGAGCAGGCCGCTCTTGATCTTGGGGTTGTGAGTTCGATCCCCACATTGGGGGTAGAGATTACTTGAAAATAACCTTTTTTAAAGAAATTGCACAAAGACACAGACATATTCAAGAATGTTCATGGTGGAACCATTTATAACAGAAAAAAATAGAAATAATTGAATCAATGGATAAACTGTGGTTGATTCATGCAAGGAAGACCATGCCACCACTAAATGAACAACCGACCGGTATCAGCATGGTTATATATCAAAACTATAATGGGGTGGGGGGTTGGAGCAAGTGCAGAAGGACTGATATACTTTAAGTCATTTATGCACTTCATATAAATTTTACACACACACACACGCGAGCGCGCACGTACATATGGTAAAAGAACAGAAACAGGGTGGGGAATGACACCCACCAACTACAGAGTGAGGGCAAAGGAAAGGTGGGGGGCGGGACTTCAGCTCTACAGTTAATGTCTCCTTTTACCCAAAAATTGAAAATCTAAGTAGGAAGTGCACTATGGATGTTTAAAATATTCGTTCTTAACATTTCAAAATTCTAACAGAATTCCACTTAAGCTAGAGAGGAGAGACGAAATGCTTGAAAGAGCCCAAGGTTTAGAGTCAGAAGAATCTGGCTTTAGTCCCGGCTCTGCCACGGACCACACGACCCTGGATAATCATCAACTTCTCTCAGGTCCGTGAAATGAGGATAATGATTTTGTCTGAGCCAACTCACAGCCTCTCAGGTTCTTGCCAAAGACTCTAACCCGAGTTCTCGGCTGCACATTTTAAAACGGTGGATTACAAGGAACAACCGTCAGGGAGGAATGCCTGAAAGACCTAGAGCCCGCCCATTCCTGCATGTTGTCGTTGGATCCCGTCCAGCCTCAGGAACTGTGAACTTGAACGGCACTGTTGTAATCCCTCAGAGAACTGCTTCTATTAAAATGTATTCTGGTATAATCTCGTAAGCCCTACCCAGCCAGATATTATAGGGACCGGGCGAGAGAAACGTACCCTGCTACTTCTCCCACAGAATTTCAGAAGTACCAGCCGTAAGACACGCGGTGTTCCTTTTACGAGAACACTCTGTGGAACGTTGTCTCAGGTCTCTGGACCAAGAAAAACTGTGACCCAGAGGATTTATTCTTTTCATCTAATGACCATGTTATTTTTATGAACAAAGTTTCCCTCTCTTTTTTGGCTGGTATAGCCCAGCTCTAGCAATTACAAATGACTTTATGGAAACAAGTTGCTTTCCCACTGGCTTTATTCAACAACCCTTTTTTTTTTCCCTTCACGGCAAGCTCCTTCTCTATTTTTTTTTTTTAATTCTGTTTAATTCTATGTTTTTCTACAGATTACTTCCAACTTTCTCTGGGACACGAGAGGGTATGAATAAGCGAGTTAAATGAACTCACACTTTCTGCAAGGACAAGGTAGAGCATGTTGAAAATCAGAAATTGAGATGCAAATGCAAACCCGTTCTTTATTGGTGAAACAGGAAAATTCACTATGGAAAAATGAAATTGTATGTGCTTTCAGTAAATGAGACTTTTTAAATACTTCTCAATGCCAAGTTACCTGAAGACATCCATATTCTAGTTCTAAGCTCTAGGAAGTTCACATCACCTGTAGTTTCAGTACCCTGGAGACCCCAAATCAATGGAGAGTCTTGGCTAGAAGCAATGGATACACAATGCCTTTGGTGGGGGGTCCTGGGGGATAATAAATTGGTTTATTATTATTCACAAGAGAAATATTTTCCTGAGAATCCTTGGCCCTCAAGAATATGTATTTTGGGGGCGCCTGGGTGGCTCAGTGGGTTAGGCCTCTGCCTTCGGCTCAGGTCATGAACCCAGAGTCCTGGGATGGAGCCCCACATCAGGCTCTCTGCTCAGCAGGGAGCCTGCCTCCCCGCCCCTCTCTGCCTGCCTCTCTGCCTACTTGTGATCTCTGTCTGTCAAATAAATAAATAAAATTTTTAAAAAAAAAAGAATATATATTTTTAATGACCGTACTCCTCATGAATATATTCTTACTCTGCCTCTCCCCTAGGTCCCCATTCCCTGCCCTTCAATCTCCTCTCTCTTCTCGATCAGCAGTCCAGGCTGTTCTGATCCCTCTGCTCCAGGCCCCTGCCATGACAGCAAGGCAAACATAGACTGAATATTCCATAAAATGCCACCGCACTAATATGAAAAGAGGCCGCCTTAAACACCACACACATCCTCAAAAAGCTGTTAAGATCATCGTATCTTACAAGAATTGCTTAAACTTTCCTAATGAAAAGAAACAAGTACTTGGGTTCATTGGCCATTGAGTAAACTTGCCTTCAGGTGAATTGGCTTCTTCCCCAATGAAGTAGCTGTGTAACTGACACATCACTTCTCTCTGGTCCCCACTCTAGGAATAACCTCAGCCCTGCTCGACCCCCATTGTCTAGTTCTTGTTAGCCCCCTCCTAGCGTCTCGTGCTGGAGTATACTGCAAGCAACCTGGCATTTGATTTAGCAGCTGTGGGCCCGAACACCAACTTGAAATGCCAGCCAACTGGGGAAGCTCTTCCCTTTGAAGCTCATGGTGGAGCCCAACTGTCCCTTCAGGGCAGCTCCCTCAACCCTGCGTCTTCTGCAGATTCTAGACGGTGAGCCCGGGGAAGGGACTATGTCTTGTTTACTGTTTACCTCTATCATCTGGCGCTGTGTGTGGCATATAGTGGGCACATAATAAATGTTTGAAGAAAGATTAAAAGAGTAAAGAAATGAAGGAACAAACTGGAACAATGTAGTTGGGGAAGCTGTTAGCTCTTGGCCCCACTTAGAATTTAGTACTAAGAAACAGGGGCGCCTGGGTGGCTCTGTCTGTTAAGCATCTGCCGCTCAGGTCTTGATCCCAGGGTCCTGAGTTCAAGTCCCACATCAAGCTCTCTGCTCAGCAGGGAATCTGCATCTCCCTTTCCCTCTGCTCCACCCCACTTGTACGTACTCTTTCTCTCTCTCTGTATAAAGAAATACAATCTTAAAAAAAAAGAACTTAGTACCAAGAAATGCTTCCACTTCCTTGGAGGAATAAGTTGGATTTGGGTTGTCGTTTTGTACCATGTTGTTTCTTTCCCGAAAATAAGAGCCATACAATTCATGTTCCCTTTTCATTTGGTATCCAAAAACACAGAGCTCACTATGAGGTCAAACTGTAGTAATTATGTAAGTCCTCCTACATCCGGTTTTCCCTGGACTTTGTCTTATTTTTTTGTTTTTGATTTTTATTGACATATCACACCTTATCTTACATGTATTTGTTGTGGTCATCTTAAATCCTTCATGAATAAAGTATGGAATAAACAAATTAAAAAACTAAATGAATAAATAAGCAAGCAAACAAAAACTCAGAAAATACACTTTACAAGAATTTTCTTATACACACTTGAATAAAAATAAAAATAATTTCGAAATTCAGGTCTTCCCAAGTCACAGGATTTTTATTTAAGTTCCAACTTCCTCCTTCAATATCTCTACTTGAATGTGCTCTACGTTCATTTTTGACAAGAATTTTTTTTTCCTCACCAAATGGCCAGAATTCTTAGCCATAGAAAACTGAATCGCCCTCAAATGTCTTCCTGGATGTATTTTAAGGTCAAATGTCTACTTCTACTAGTCATGATTTTTTTCTTGGATTTTCAAGGTTTCAGAGGAACTTTAGTCCCAAACTCTTCCGGGGAAAACAGGGGGTTGAGGGACTGGAGGAATTCTGTTAAGTTTACAAAGTTCAACTAGTCCTGCTGAACTGTAGTCCAATGGCTGCATGTCCATGGTGAACTTCTCAGAACAGAAATGACGGAAATATTTGGGAAAAGATGTGCAGGATCTCACTGTGACCAAACAAGCATTTCTATCTAGTGGTTCAAGTAACGTAACTGTACGTGCATTTTTACACAAGTTTCTGTTGGGTAGCATTTTCCCAGGGATGAGGGATGGGCTGTCTTTAAAATCCAAACACTAGTCTTTCCAAGATATTTAAAAGAAGTATTTCTAAATTTGAAATGTTTGCCAACAAATACAACAGCCAAAAATATGTTGGCTGTTGAAATGAGGAGTTTGTTTCTGAAATGTACTATTTCTTTAGAAAAAATATTTGTCAATTTTAGTGGCAGCTGCAAAGCTGCTTTCACACTCAGAACTTAATTTGCTTTTACAAATGGGCAAAGGTGGAGTGATTGGATTTTTCCTTTTGGCTGGTGTACTACAGCAACTGACCCAAGTCACTCACGCCTTTATCATTAGATGTACCAGCGGCTGCTTGGCCAGGGACCCATTCTTTCTCTTTAACTGTGTTCACTTACACCAGAAATCAACAAAATCCACCTTTCTCATATAATGATCCGATTGTCTTATAATGGCCAAGTCCCACGAGAGCCTTCAATCACGTGTATACAGTTGCTGAGTTTTTATTTAGTTCAGAAGCTTTTGGGTCCAATTTTCTTCTCGCGCTCAGGTTTAAAATAAATATTATCAAAACATGAAGCAGAGTCATGGAAAGTTGAGAGTTCTAGATGGGACCGTATTCATTCATTCACTTAACAAAGACCGGTTGAGTGCTTACTACCTGTCAGGCACTGTATCAGGCACTGGGGATGCAAAGATGAGGAAGTGTAAAAGATTTTCCAGAGCCAGGAAGAGCACGTTTGAGGATCAAAAACAACAGCAGGAACTAACTGCCTGGGGAAGTCCAAACAAGGCTTGTCATAACAGGCTTAAACAGAAAAGGACCAACTTCCCAGGTGCCTTTAAAATGTCCCTGCTAAAGCAGGTAGGACCTGGCAAATGTAGACTGATAGATGAGAAGACTGGCCAGGACAAGAGATTCTGTTCATGTTATAAATCACGAATAAGTGCAAAATCATTTCTTCCAGTCCACCACAACAGAGCCAAGGGTTCAGAAATGGATTTGTACTTCTGGAAGGTAAGAAAAATCCTTTAAATATAAATTTTGTATATCATAGGATAAAAAGGCAAACCACGGTTCACATTTATTTTCTACAGAATGGACTATACATTTTATTTATTTTTACAAGGACTTTTTTGTACTACATAAGTACTATGTGCTTATTAAAGTGAGTTTTTTAATAAGATGGAAAACAAAAAAAAAATGAATTAAATCTATCCATACAGTTTTAGACAATTTTTATCTCTAGTATAGTTTTTTTATTCTGCTTTTACAAAGCTGTTAATTATACTACAAATTTGTTTTCTTCTGCTAAATATTAAGCATTAGCATTTCCATGTTGTTAGTCTCCATAAATGCCGTTATAACGCTTATACTGTAATCTTGATTGTATATAGAAACTTGAACTGGGAAAGAATAGCAAGAGTTAGTCTCCTCAGCTCCTCAAGAAAACCAAAAAAAAAAGAAAAAAGTTCTGTTACTGTTTAGCTTCTGTTCATTTATCATTGGTCAATAAATTACCCAAAAAGTATTCAGGTAGAGCTTGCATGTTTTAGGAACTATGCTAGGTGGTTAGCAAGATAATCAATCCTTAAGAATATGGACTCCAAGGTCAAAGGGAAACATTCCCTCACCTTCCTTGATTCCTGGCTATTGTTACCGCTGGGCTCCCGCTCTGTTCTGCACAGATTAAATCAAAGAATTACTGAGTCATATCATGAGACTAATGCCCAGTAGGGCAGAAACGGTGAATGGTCAGCAGTAATAAGGACCTAGGCTCATCTGAGCCAGAATATGAAGTCTGGCCTCAAAATCCCTACCCAGGGTAAGAGAAGCAAGGACTAGCACCCATCCGCGGCTGGCTGGGTACCAAGTGAAGGACAGCGCTTTCCACAAAGGCCCGAGACACCAAAGCCATCAAGTCCGGGAAGCTGAATGGTCTTGTGCGGAGGCAAAGCCATGTCACCGAATTATTTGGGAACTAGTGGTTTGGAAGACCTGAGTTCCAGTCCTCGTTTTGGCCCAAGCATAGAGAACACACTTAACATATCTGAACCCTACTCTTCTCACCCATAACATAAGGGTGCAGCTAGACATTCTCTAAGAGCCCTTCTAGCTGGTTAAATCTGTGATTTTTGCGATGTTACAAAAAGCAGAACTCACAGTCCCCAGAAGTACCAAACTCAACCATCTTACCACTTCTCAAGCATTATTTCAAATGCCAGGAATGAAGAAAAACCAGTTCCTAGCCACTCTAGAAGTTATGTATACCCTTCTAGTTCAGCTACTGAGTTATTCTGGGTAGTGATCAATCTCGAGTCTGGCTGGTAATGCCAATGAGGCTGGGGGACGGTGCGGGGGAGTGTGCTGAGGCTCTGAACCCTGAAGGACAGTCACTGTGTTCTCTCCTATGGCCACAAGCTAACCACCTACCCCATGGACCCCCAGAGAGTAGAGAGGGTCTGATCAGTTCAAATCTTCCCCTCTAATAGAAAAGAGTAAAGATTCACTTTAAATGACTGACGGCCATGACACATTCTCATTATATGACATTCTTTGACAGTATGAAAACAGAGGGTAAATTTTCTTACTATTAAAAATTATTTGCATTTTTGGGACGCCTGGGTGGCTCAGTTGGTTAAGCAGCTGCCTTCGGCTCAGGTCATGATCCCAGCGTCCTGGGATCAAATCCTCTATCAGGCTCCTTGCTCGGCAGGGAGTCTGCTTCTCCCTCTGCCTCTGCCTGCCACTCTGTCTGCCTGTGCTCACTCGCTCTCTCTCCCCGACAAATAAATAAATAATGTCTTAAAAAAATTATTTGCATTTTTTCTCAAAATGATTATCCTTTCCATGCTGTTAGAGTTTTCTTTGTAATTTTTTAATAGATGATAGTCCATGCCATTTTTTAAAAAGATTTTATTTATTTGTGAGATAGAGAGGACAGACTGTGGGCACAAGAGAGCACAAGCAGGGGAGGGGCAGAGGGAGAAGTAAACTCCTCCCGGAGCAGGGATCCCAACCTGGGCCTTGATCCCAGGATCCAAGGATCACTAACTGAGCTGAAGGCAGACGCCCAACCTACTGAGCCACCCAGACACCCCAGTCCATGGCATTTAAAAACAAAATTTATAAGATTACTGCCCCAATAAGTACAAAATATTTTTTAAGCTTTATTTATTTAAGTAATCTCTACACCAAACTTGGGGCTCGAACCCAGAGATCAAGAGTCAAATGTCCTACCTACTGATCCAGCCAGATGCCCCACTACAAAATATTCTATCAAACAATTTAGACATCGATTTATGAGATATAAAATTGATATACATCCAGTAGGTAACAAAGCTTGCACCTGATAATTGATTTTGCACCTAATAACCTGGAAATTACCTCTATTCCACACCTCTGGAAATCAAAGTCTATGATTTAAAAAGAAAAAAAAGGAAGAACACTCCATGTAGTAAACAAGTGGAAAACAGAGCATGCATTCTGGGAATTATAGTCATCATGGGAATTATAGTCAATTATTCTTTTTTTTTTTTTAAGATTTTATTTATTTATTTGACACAGAGAGAGAGCACAAGCGGGGGAGCAGCAGGCAGAGGGAGAAGCAGGCTCCCTGCTGAGCAAGGATACCCCCCCAACATGGGACTCGATCCCAGGACCTTGGGATCATGACCTGACCCGAAGTCAGATGCTTAACCAACTGAGCCACCCAGGCACCCTTACAATCAATTATTCTTAACAAAAGAATCATGACTTATCTGAAGATCATGCATCCAAAAAGGAAACAAAGGCACCATCAACTCTCAATTACCTAAGCACACATATCCCTTTTGGTGCATTAGTCAGAGTCCCATCCCTTGGGCAAGGACATTAAACAGAGGTGATCAAGTTTGTGTTGTCTGCCAGTATGCACGCTTCTGCAGGTAGTGAGCCCACCCAGCAGTGCATTTGGAATTTTGATCATGACAGAGGCAGTGGGAATGTTAAAGCTACTTTGATCCTGTGAAATGGCACCATTATCTGTTGGTGCTAGTACAACACAGGTGGTTATTGGGCCCAGTCACCTAACTACAAAGCAAAAGGATCTCACGTTGGCACAAGGAGGGGACGGGCAGGTCAATGAAGAAAATCAGCATCCATTCAACTTGCTGATTGTTTCAACTGAGGGTTGGTAAGTATAAGCTGAGTATCTGAAATAAACACAGACCAGGGGCACCCGGGTGGCTCAGTGGGTTAAGCCTCTGCCTTCAGCTCAGGCTGATCCCAGAGTTCTGGGATGGAGCCCCGAATCAGGTTCTCTGCTCAGCAGGTAGCCTGCTTCCCTCTCTCTTTCTGCCTGCCTCTCTGCCTCTTGTGATCTCTGTCTGTCAAAAAATAAATAAATGAAATCTTTAAAAACACACACACACACACAGAGCCTACTGAATAGCTCTACTTCAGGGGCTCACAGTTTAACCTCTTCGAAAAAGAACAGATGACTTCACAGACCGCCATGAGAGTTTACACGGTCCAGATGTGACCGTCTACTAGAAAATTGTTTTAAATATAGGAAACAATTATTTTGAGACTGTGACAGGCAATGCAAGAGTGTCATTCTTCTGAGAAAGGAAATGAGTGAGGGGAGCCTCCTGACGGCCAGTGTTTCCAACCTGGACACAATGTGCAGACCCTAGCAAGACAAGAGGAATATGAAATAGAACCTGAGCCTCACTGAGATCAGAATTCAGAAAGACCCAGGTGGCTAGAGCAGGGAAGGAAACAAGGTTGGGTAGAGGAAGAAGCTGGGGCTGCCAGAGGGCCTCCCCTCGAAACCCTCGCCCCACAGTGAGCTCTGTGGGTTAAATGGCCCTGCAGAGTTGTCATCAGCGGCCTAGATGGTCTTCACATTCCCACCTCATCAGCCGCTGGATGAGAAAACCCTATCCCCACCCCTCCCCAGGGAAGGGGCACAACCCCAAGTGAGTGGGTTCACTGTTGCCCAGAGGCTGGGCGAGTCCTCCATTAAAGAAAGATCTGGATGGCACATCAGTGTCTACTACAGGGCACTCTTAAAATCATGTCTAGTTATTTTACGTCTCGGCTTGGAACACTTCAAAGGCTCCCCAACAAATGCACAGCATTCCAAGCTCTTCAAGATCTGGCACTTGCCCACTTCTTCAACGCTCTCTCTTAACACTTTTGGCAGAGGCCCAAGGCGACACACACAGCAAGTGAATCGAAGCTCTCTTTAACGGCCCGTGTTTTCTCTCCCTGTTCTGCCTTTGCACATGCTGCTTCTCCTGCCCCAGCCCAGCCAGAGGGAGGCTACCTGCCTTTGAGCTCCCCACGCACCCCACCCCTGACTTTCAACTCAGTACGGATATCACAACTGTCGGCCCTGCACGTCTGAGATCCCAAGTGGACCAAAAGCCCCTCGAGAGAACCACTTTCTTCTTGGAAGCCGCAGCACCAGACACCAAGGGTGAGGCAGAAAGTAGGTACTGAACACACATGTGGGACGTCAATGGAGGGATGGACGGACTCACGAAGCAGTCTCACCAGGTACTTCCTATCTCAAATTGTGCCTAGAGTCACTTCTCTGGCCCCACAAAGTTGCTGTCCACCTCCCCACCCCACCCTCCAGTCCGAGAGATTTTGCCTTCCCTGTGGTCTGAGACGAGGTCCGTTTGCCCTTGTCTGATAAGGTCGAGGAGCAGGAAGATGCTTGCGCTGTCTCTCTGGCCCTGCCACCCTGGCTGTGGTTCTCCTCTCAGCTTTGACCTGCACACTTGTTTTCCTCTCCTGAGCCCTCGGCTCTCCCCTGGGCCATCCACCACCACCCCTGGCCCCTTCACAAAATCCTCTTCCCAGTGCTGCAATACACATTTTTCATTTCAAAACAATTCACTAAGATGCCTGGGTGACTCAATCATTAAGCGTCTGCCTTCGGCTCTGGTCATGATCCCAGGGTCCTGGGATCGAGCCCCGAGTTGGACTCCCTGATCGGCGGGAAGCCTGATTCTCCCCCTCCCACTCCCCCTACTTATGTTCCTTCTCTCGCTGTCTCTATCTGTCAAATAAGTAAATAAAATCTTTTTAAAAAAATTCATTAGCTTCTGTATTTTAAGCAATAAAAATGGTGCTACATTTATTATTTTATGATAGAAAACATCAGGCTGTGGTCTAGGACAACTTTCCCCAAAATCCCTACCTCTACAGGGAATGAATACTAAGTATGTAATATAATTTTTTTTTGCATTTCCAGTCTTTATTAACTGACACTTCTCCATATCTAGAGTACAATGAAGCTTGTACTTATAATAATATAAAAGAACTCTGAAATTTTGCAATGTACCAAAAGATTATGAACCTCAAAGAAAACTTCAGTTGTATTCAATATCTTCATAATATTCATCATTTGACAATACGTCAAAATGTGACAATATTCACCAATATGACACTATCTTGGTCAATTTATTCCTCAATTACAGCAGAAAACTGAGCAAGTTAAAGGTATACACCTGTTCTCAAGAAGACCCACTCTAGACAAAATTACATTAAAGTTTCTGCCAGACTGGTAAGTGCTATATAGATCCTAGAACAACAGTCACTAATGCTCAACACATCTGAGAATAAAAGGGTCCAACAGTGAAAACATGTCTTTCCCATCTCATTCCCTAGAAAAGATAAGTGAAGAACGAAATAGACAAAGGCTTGAAGAGCAAGCAAGAATGCAAATATCTACAAAAACTAAGTAACTAATCCTTGAATCATCTAAAATGGATTATAATCTCTCCTATGTCATACATGTTCAAATAAATTCTGCCCTTTTCTGTGTTTATTGAAACTGAATTTGGCCATGCCCCGATCATTATTATAAAATGTAATGAAATATCTGCAAAAGCAAAGTTCATTCCAAATATCAAAGGCCAAAAACTGCTCTCAAAGATTCATGTACAAATGGAATTCATGGAATGTAGATAATTCCTGAGGCTTGACTCATAAGACTAAACATGGCTGAAAGGACAAGATCACAATAATTATCGACCCGCAGCCAATGCAAAGTGTGTCTGTCCAAAAATACATTTGCTCACTGCATACAATTCTGTTAAAAAAACAATAGAAAGCTGTATAAAAGAAGTTATAATGAACCAGGATTATGTTAAGAAACAATCGTTTTGTTTTGTTTTTTTTTAAGATTTTTATTTATTTATTTGACAGGCAGAGATCACAAGTAGGCAGAGAGGCAGGCGGGAGAGGGGGGTAAGCAGGCTCCCTGCTGAGCAGAGAGCCCTATGTGGGGCTCCATCCCAGGACCACAAGATCTGGACCTGAGCCAAAGGCAGAGGCTTAACCCACTGAGCCACCCAGGCGCCCCAAGAAACAATCGTTTCTTATTTGTAACCTTTATTAGAGTGAAGAAAGATACTGAAGTTTTAAATATAAAAGAATAAAAAACTAAGCATATTTCCCAACAAATAACACCTAATTCATGACAAAATAGAGTGCTTACTATGCACTAAGCGTTTTATGTACACATGTGATTTCAACCTCATAGAACATCGCTGACACAGATACTAACATCACCAGTTTACAGAAAACAAGGGCTCCTTCTCCAGGTGGCTCAGCCTGGGGGCTGGGTCTCAGAGCTCCAGCTGTCTCACTCTTGAATCCAAATTCTCAACCTCTATTTCATATAATCAATCCCAGAATGACGTGGTCAGGATAAGTAAACACTTCAAGTAATTGTATAACTCACACTTAATAACATCAACACTTGTTCTTAATCAGTCTTGATGGAACTCCTTGACCCACTACATACTATATCTGGAATATGATTTAGGTTTTCTTTGGTGACTTACATGCACCATTACTAATATTCATTTTATTGCCCTTATCTCTAATTAAAGCCATGTACGGACTCTATGCAGCTCTTCACTGAACTCATCCCAAGGAGTACATCATTCAAGCTGACATTTTTCAGGATGCACAAAGAACTAACTGCTTCTCATCCTGGCTCTGCCACGTCCCCAGGCCATAACCATGACCATGACCATGACCACGTCCCTGCCACTCCCCGAGCTTCCTTCCTCTGCGGTGACAGAGAGACCTACAGCTCCACCTGCCTCGCAGAGCTTGCTAAAAGGTTCAAGGGAAACATAACACAAACATGATCAAGACGCTGTAAACTACAAAAGGACTGTAGGTTTTATTATTTCCCTTCAATGAAATGCTTGGATTATATACTCTTCCTCTCCAATCCTGTTTTAAAGAGGAATGAAATTGGAGCACCTGAGTGGCTCAGTGGGTTAAAGCCTCTGCCTTTGGCTCAAGTCATGGTCTCAGGGTCCTGGGATCAAGTCCTGCATCAAGCTCTCTGCTCAGCAGGGAGCCCGCTTCCCTCTCTCTCTCTCTGCCTGCCTCTCTGCCTATTTGTGATCTCTGTCTGGCAAATAAATAAATATTTAAAAAAAAAAAAGAAGAAGAAGAAGAAGAATGAAATTCACATGTAGCTGACAGTCTCCACAATCCATCCACAATCCAACAGCGGTTCAACGAGCTAGCCAGTCAGAAGCACATTACAGTTTCCAGTGACGAACATCAGTAATTGTGCATTTTGTCCTGATGGCCTTGGCAAGGCCAGAGCACTTAAGGTTGTGAGAAGTTTGTGTTTCCCCGAGCGGTGTGAGCACGCAGTATCTTAACCACTGGACATTTAGCATGAAATGCAGCAAAAGGCTTCATGATAGATTAAATCCATTAAGGGAGGAATTAATCTGGACTTTTCCCATTCCTTTAGAGAAAGTAATCCGTGTTATATCCTGACACAAAGGATCAAATGCTCCTATAAGCAATATCCCATAAAGTAACCCAAGACAAGAAACAATCATGTGAACAGCTTCAAAGGTCATTGGAAGACAAAAAAAGTTTCCTCTAAAAAACAAACCAAGATCTGACACGTATTAACAGATAATTCACATGAGAGGAAACCCAAAGACTAAACAGACACATGCAAAAAAGTTCACCTTCCTGGGTGCCTGGGTGGCTCAGTGGGTTAAAGCCTCTGCCTTCGGCTCAGGTCATGATCCCAGGGTCCTGGGATCGAGCCCCACATCGGGCTCTCTGCTGGGCAGGGAGCCTGCTTCCCTTCCTCTCTCTGCCTCTCTCTGCCTACTTGTGATCTTTCTCTCTGTCAAATAAATAAATAAAATCTTTAAAAAAAAAAAAAGTTCACCTTCCCTAATGGACAAAGAATTGATATACCTCTACACGATACAGACAATAACGAATTTGGAAATTAATCTGTGACATATTGCCTGAATCATAAAAATACTCATGCAATTTGGCTCAGTAATCCCGCTCCTGGGATTATTTTAAGTAATTTGTTAGAAACAAAAAAGATACATGAATATAGATACACATATACAGATCCTCAAAACATTGGAGTGCTTTGCCAAATTTGGTACCTCAATGTGAAAAAAAAGTTTTTAATCAAAACAAAAGCAATCATTATTCTATGCAAAATATTAAATAAGAAAATACTAAGTAGGGGCACCTGGGTGGCTCAATCGTTAAACGTCTGCTTCGGCTCAGGTCATGGTCCCAGGGTCCTGGGCTCCAGCCCTTGCTCAGCAGGAAGCCTGCTTCTCCCTCTCCAACTCCCCTGCTTGTGTTCCCTCTCTCACTGTTTCTCTGTGTCAAATAAATAAATAAATAAAATGAAAAATCTTTAAAAATAAATAAAATACTAAGTAAGATAAACAAAAAACAAATGGGTTCAATAGGAGTGTAACCATACAAAGGTATAGGCAAAAAGATAAAGTGCAAAAATAAAAATTGTTGTGTTAGAGTGATGCCACTTAGAAAATTCTCATTCGGGACGCCTGGGTGGCTCAGTTGGTTAAGCGGCTGCCTTCGGCTCAGGTCATGATCCCAGCGTACTGGGATCGAGTCCCGCATCGGGCTCCTTGCTCAGCAGGGAGCCTGCTTCTCCCTCTGCCTCTGCCTACCACTCTGTCTGCCTGTGCTCGCTCACTCTCTCTCTCTCTAACAAATAAATAAATAAATAAAATTTAAAAAAAAAAAGAAAATTCTCATTCAATATCGTTAAGCAGGACTCCTCGCTGCCTCAGTCAGTACAGCGTACAACTCTTTGATCTTGGGATTGTGAGTTCAAGCCCCACACTGGGTAAAGAGATTATTAAAAAAAAAAAAAAAAATTTTTTTTCTTAAAAAATATCCTTAAGCATCATTGCTACTTACTTCACCTTCTAAATGAAAAATATGTAACGCACATCATTTTTTTTAAACCACTTAAACTCAACATTTGCCACATCCCTTCAACCAACTAAAATAATGTTTATAAAATTTAGAAGATTATCTACAAAATAAGAATCAACCAGAAACCATTCCCTTAAGAATGTGATTTGTGACGGGGCACCTGGGTGGCTCAGTGGGCTAAAGCCTCTGCTTTCAGCTCAGGTCATGATCCCGGGGTCCTCTCTGCTCAGCAGGGAGCCTGCTTCCTCCCCTCTCTCTGCCTACTTGTGATCTCTGCCTGTCAAATAAATAAATAAAATCTTTAAAAAAAAAAATGTGATTTGTGGTTAATAAAAATAAAAAATAATAAATCTAAGTCCTTTCAGTGCCCCTGTGACATCCATCACAGAATCCTCACAATAACCTTTGCTAATATGAATTCTCCTTGTTTTTTCAGACTTACTGAAGAATTTAATTTTGTGGTATTTATAAAAAAAAAATACTCTGGCATACTAAAGGGAAAACACAGAAAGACTTGTATCTTCTGTTGTTTAGTTTAATGTTCCTCCATTCTTCTCAGGCCCTAGAAGATGAATTTGGGAAGCCTCTTCCTTTCTGAGTGATGCTACACCTGACTACTGTCCCTTTTCTCCCTGAACACAATTAACAGTCTCTGTGAAATTCGCTTTTCCACCTTCTCAGCTTCCCTTCTAGAATACAGCAGCTCCCTGGAAAGGCTTTCTTGGAAGAAATGAAAACCAACAGACTATTTATGGTAACTCTCTGGGTTCAGGGGGTGGAGACCCTTGATGGGCTTCAGTGGACTCCGATGGGCCTTCACGGGGATTTTCCACGTAGACCTGCCTGTCTCCTCCCTCTACTCACCGCCCAGTGACCACTGGGGCTAACTCTGGGGCAGGCGGCCTCTCAACCAGAAGTTCATGGTCAGGGGTGCTGGGTCTCTTTTCCCTGCCTGACAGAGGACACATATTTGCAACAAGGAAAAGATTTTGAAGTTGATCTTCTGATAACCCTTGCATGAACAGAGGCTTCCTGATAGCTGTTATTATTAAGACAAATCAGTCCTACCTGTTTTTCTCATTACAGTCTTCTTGGTTTGTGAGGCAGTGGGACTCTTTAAACTGCCTAGCATTCTCCAGATACAGAACAGACTTCTCTTACATGTATCCCTTCCCCTGATGAAAGATAAGGTCATTCTCCTGGAAGGCCCTCAAACTCCCCAGGCTGAGACCAGGGCCTTCTACCACTGCGGATGGAACAGAATCCTCCGTGCCCTATGCTACGGCTCTCCCATCCTTGCCTACACACAAAGGCCTTTTTTCCTTAGGTTTATTATCCCCACAACAAGGGCTCAGTCATGATCTGTATATTATCACCTTCATGAATCCATTAATTCATTCCCTACGTAACAGAAGAAGATTCCTCAAGGATTTGGGGTGCTTTACACCATTAAAACAACCAGCAACATGAACGGAGCAAATGAAGCAAACTGCGTTATGGAAGTGCCTGGGACCGGAAGGGTTGGTTATTCCTGAATGTTCTTTTTCTTATTTTATTTTTATTTAAAGATTTTTACTTATTTGTTTGACAGACAGAGAGACAGTGAAAGAGGTAACACAAGCAGGGGGAGCAGCAGAGGGAAAGGGAGAAGCAGGATCCCGACAGAGCAGGGAGAGCCCAATGTGGGACTCAATCCCGGAGCCCTGGGATCATGACCTGAGCCGAAGGCAGATGCTTAATGACTGAGCCACCCCAGGTGCCCTTTGCCTGAACGTTCTTTTCCGTGCCTTAAAAAGGAGCTTCACCAGCAGAAACTGAAAGGACAGAAATCCAGAGAGAATGGGTGTCCGCAAATCATTATCTTGATTCCTGGGTGGCCCCAAATATAAGTGATATTAACCAAGTTGCCCCCCACCTCCCCAGCTTAGGAGATAAGGGTGTGTGTTGCCACCCCCCCCAACTCCCCACAGGCCTGCTAACCGGGTCTACAGGCCTCATCGGGTGGTGTGGACAGATCAGATGCAGACCGCTGAGATCTAGACACACCGGCCCCACGGGGCAGAGTCCCATTCAAGTTCCCACATGTGCCCGTTCAGCTTCACCCACCCACTCGCCATGCAGAGAAGACCACGTGTGCCAAGGCAAATGGCCCAGCCTGGAAAACCCAGAAGGCCACACCTTAACACGCTTAGTCATAAAATGACACGAGAAACACCAGGGAAGGAAAGAGGCAGACACAGAGATTAAGAAAACAAAGCAAGAAACACACAGGAAAACATGTGTACGTTCATTACGAAAAATGAAATCCATCTCTTTGATCCCAAACAGCATCGGTAAATATCCAGCTCCACATACTGGCTCCGAACAACACCGTCGTCTGCCCAGAAATTCAGAGCTGTGACAATTAACACCTGTGTAAATCTTCTGACGCACTCTATTTCAATCCCAGTATTAAAATATCAGAATTAAAACAGTGCTTCTTTCTACTTCCATGGTTTCCTTAGTCTCTATGAAGGCAAAATGTGAATGTAGGCAACCAAATCACTGCCTTCTCAGCAGGGCAACTGGAAACTCTCAGAGACCTCCTGTTGATACAAATCCCTCCCCCAAATCCTCCTCCTAAACTTTTGACCTATTGCTTCTAAGCTCACCAATTCTTGGCAGTGAGTGGTAATGAACTTAAAAAGTGAAGTTTTGTGGAGCCTGGGTGGCTCAGTGGGTTAAGCCTTTGCCTTTGGCTCAGGTCATGATCTCAGGGTCCTGGGATCAAGCCCCGAGTCTGGCTCTCTGCTCAGCAGGGAGCCTGCTTCCCCCCCTCTCTCTCTGCCTGCCTCTCTGCCTCCTGTGATCTCTCTCTGTCAAATAAATAAATAAAAATCTCTAAAAAATTAAAAAAAAAAAAACAGTGAAGTTCTGGTCAACCTGGGTGGCTCACTCGTTAAGCCTCTGCCTTTGGCTAGGGTCATGATCCAAGGATCCTGCGACGGAGCCCCGCATCAGGCTCCCTGCTCAGCGGAAGTCTGCTTCTCCCTCTGCCTCTCCCCCTGGCTTGTGCTCTCTCTCTCACTCTCTTTCTCTCTCAAATACATGAATAAAATCTAAAAAAAAAAAAAAAAAAAAAAAGAATTATAGTTCCCATTTGACTACAGGTTAAGTTATAGACTTCCCAGTTTTTCTTCCAGTGGCCTGGGCCTGCTATTTTTACATAGGAAAACAGTGATGATGCACCTCTTTTCTCTCCCTGAGGGTTTCCCATAATCTATTTATAGAACTGGGCATTTTCCAAACCCAGACATAATTCCCTGTGCCATTTTTGGGGACTGACAATTTTGGTTTTGTTTTTCTCTTATCTCAAGGGAAAATCAATCGCCCAGCAAATTAATGTATCCTGCATCCTCTCACCCTCAGAGACCAAAGACCAGAAGCGATTTAGGTTTCAGTTGGTCTCTTTCCAGGTCTGAGTGGATATTAATCCTCAATAACAGGTTTGCTGGACAAGCAACAGACTGGGCATCCAGGGAAAGTAGATCTGACCCCTTCTATCCCCCCCTCACTCACTAGGGGGACCTCGAACAAGTCATCATACTATCTTAGTTTCTCTGACCATAAAAGATGACGACCAAAGCAGTCAAAAGGAACATATTTTGCTGGTTTTTGAAAATTAGAAAGATGAGGCAGGTGCCTGGGTGGTTCAGTCAGTTAAATGTCTGCCTCTTGGTTTCAGCTCAGGTTGTGATCTCAAGGCCTTGAGACTGAGCCCCAAGATGGGCTCCGCATTCAGCGCGGATCCTGCTTGAGATTCTCTCTCTCCTCTCGCTCTGCTCCTCCCCCATTTGTTTTGTTTTGTTTTGTTTTGTTTTTTAAGATTTTTTTTATTTGAGAGAGAGAGAGACAGAGTGAGAGAACATGAGAGGGGAGGTCAGAGGGAGAAGCAGGCTCCCCATGGAGCCGGGAGCCCGATGTGGGACTCGATCCCAGGACTCCAGGACCATGACCTGAGCCAAAGGCTGTCGCTTAACCAACTGAGCCACCCAGGTGCCCTGCTCCTCCCCCATTTGTACACACACGCTCGCTCTCTCTCTCTCTCTCTCTCTCTCTCTCAAATAAATAAATAAAATCTTTAAAGAGAGAAAGAGAATAAGAAATAATTCAAATATAATGGTATCCACTATCACAACTACTTAAGCTTTAAGCAACCACCTCCATCCAAGGCCACCAAACGTACACCCGTACCTCCATATAGCACAGCCCCAGCATACACTGCTTAGGAACCAAGCAAAGAATACGTTGTAGTTGAACAGACATTGAGGTATGTTTTTTTGAAGCCCTGGAACCAGTACACAACCACGGGCTGCTAGATCCTCTTGCAGACCTGCAGCAGAGGGGCACCTGGGTGGCCCAGTTGTTGGGTGTCTGCCTTCACAATCTCGGGGTCCTGGGATCAAGCCCCGCATCGGGCTCCCTGCTCAGCGGGGAGCCTGCTTCTCCCTCTCCCACTTCCTCTGCTTATGTTCCCTCTGTCACTGTATCTCTCTGTCAAATAAATAAATAAAATCTTAAAAAAAAAAAAAAAACCCTATGGCAGGAGAACTCTGGGAAATCTCTTCCCCAGGTTCCCATCAGGGTCCACAGGCCTACGAGAGGCTTCTGGTGCCTCCAGGCTGCCGAAAGCACCCCAGAGATTTGAATGAAGTCAGGCTTTGATCTACTTCAAGTCCTTAGGGGTTTGGGGTCCAGATTGGGAGAACTGGGAAAGTCCACGCCTCTGTGTGAAACCTTATAAAATCTTCCTGGAGGAAAGGAAGAAAGGAAGCTCCAAAAAAAAATGAGATAATTTTAGATTTCTCATGCCAAGCCATCGCAAATTTGGGGGATCAGCTTAGGAAAAATACAGGAGCCTCAGGTCCACTGTACTCTGAACCAGAATCATTGGGATGATCCATGGTCCACAGACCTCCCTAGGGCGGAGCAAAATCAAACAGAGAGATGTGCTAAGGTACAGTGAATGCCCTTGCAACAGGCACTCTGGCCAGAAATCCGCTTCCATGCTGAAGTTTCTGGCACAGTCTGGGAGCTCCGGAACCCCGGCGAGGCCATCAGCCAGCTCCTCCACCTCGGCAGCCAAGCATCACCTTGGGGATGCACTGTTAGTCCTTCAAATGCACCTGCTTAAAGATTCATGCCAAAAAAAAAGGAGAAGAAGAAGAAGAAAAACTATTTACTGTAAATGTTATTATTTGAAAGTTTTATTTGTTATTATTTAAGACGTGAGGGGTTCTCCCCCCTCCATGTTCTGGCTGCTATTGATGAGTATTTCTTAACTCACTCAATTTTTTTTTCCGTTCTGTTAGTCTACATCAATCAAAGTACTTTCACTTCACCAATCCCTTTGTGCAACGTCCCACAGAGGTATGTGATTCCACAAAAGCAGGCTACAGCTTGAGCGCACTGGTCCAGTAACACCCGTCCCTGTACCTTCTCCGCCCCGAGCTCAACTTCCCACTAGAAGGAGGAAGTGATAGGGTTGGAAGACAGCCCTAAAATGTTGTCATTGTTATTGTGAACCTTTAAATAGATCTTTGTATCTGTAAAGGGTTTGGGGTTCTGCTCACAGAGATCCTGTGGGAAGGCCCATGCTACTAGCCCCATCTTTGATTTTCATCTACGTTGCACGCTACATTGTTCCTGCAAACGGGGACTAATAAAGTGGAAACTACCCACCCACCCCCACCCCACGTCCCCCACAATTCCTTAAAAAATCAAAGACTTGAAAAGGTTCTTTTTACTCATGTGATCATGGAGATAAAAATTAATCTGGATGACTCCATCTCCGAGAACTCCGCCTGCCCACTAGTTTTAACACCATGCCCTTTGCCCTAACAACAAAATTTCTTCCAACACTTTTCTCTTTTGACATTTTTTATCTTCTGCATCAGGACATCAAATTCATAGGACAAGACATGCAAGGAAAAGGAATATTTCAGAACAACTGTGGTAATTAAGCAAAATTCAGCTTCATTTTGACGAAGCAGACGCAGAAAGCTAAAATGAAAACACAGCTTGCTTTCAGAATGGTTATATATATTGCTAATTCTTTCAGCAAGATTTTTGTTTTCGCTTTGGGGATTACCCACTTCAAATCCCTGGGTTTTGTTTCTTAAAAAAGCAGTTATGGCAAATGGGCTCAAAATATGATCTGCCTCTAAAAATAAACATCTTTGTTTTGAAAAACATTCCTAACTTTAAAGTTCCGGCTATTCCCAAAACAGAAGACATAGTTAATCAGCAATTTTTAAGAGAGCTCGGGCAGGTTACAGAAATTCTTCCAGGAACCCCTTGGCCCATCCTCCATGCACACTATCCAGCAAATTACAGTACTTTGTTAGCTCCCAACAACAAAAGAGGCCTACAGAGCATGCGGGGGGGGGGGGGGGGGGGGGGCGGCGGTGGAAAGGTGGAAAGGTGGAAAGGTGGGGGGGGCTGTGGGGGATCTTTCTACTAATGGGGGGGAGGGGCAGCGCCCAAATGTGATACTCTAGGAGAAGGCAACCTCTAGTACTAAAAGTACTTTTACATGTTTATGTCCTTTTGTACAACAAGAACTAGGTTAAAAAAATCGAAATGAACAACATGTTGGGTGCTCTGAAGGATGGCTATCAAACAGATGCAAGTGATTTGTAAGTAAAAAGAAACGAAGGGAAGGAAGCCAATAAGCCAGGAAAGCAGAATGAATAGGAAGATTACACTTCCCCAGTCAGCGAGAAAGGTTTTAACTGTCCTAATCCAAGTGTTTAAGACCCTTGAAAACAATAACCTTCCAGAAAGCAGATACAAGTAGTCGACAAAAGAACAGACAGCCTAGCATGTGCCTCTGTCAAGTCAAGTCACCATTCACTGGGGGACAAAAGAGGGAGAGAACCAAAACCACGAACCCAGATAGTTTAAACAGATAAAGTTCTAGAAAGAATTTTCCAAGCTGTGGCCTCAATCCCCCTTTATATTCTGTGGCCCATCTGTGGTCTACTAAGGAAGCAAGGGTGCCATTACCCTGCTTTATTTAGTAAAGGCAAAAAATGAGAATTTTACAATTTCCCATTAAGACTTTCCTCCCATATTTTATTTTATTTTATTTTTTAAGATTTTATTCATTTACTTGACAGAGAGAGATCACAAGTAGGCAGAGAGGCAGGCAGAGAGAGTGGGGGAAGCAGGCTCTCCATGGAGCAGAGAGCCCGATGCGGGGCTCCAACCCAGGACCCCGGGATCACGACCTGAGTTGAAGGCAGAGGCTTTAACCCACTGAGCCACCCAGGCGCCCCTCCTCCCATATTTTAGAGTATAATAAGGAGAACACCTTCACCTGCATGACCATGTAAATATAGGAAAATAAAGTCTATCTTCATAATAAAGAATGTTAAGTCTTGGGGCGCCTGGGTGTCTCAGTCATGAAGCGCCTGCCTTCGGCTCAGGTCAAGATCCCAGGGTCCTGGTTCCAGCCCTGCCCTGTGTGAGGCTCCCTGCTCAGCGGGAGGCCTGCTTCCCCTTTCCTCAGTCCCTGCTGGTGCTCCCTCTCTCGCTGTGTCTCTCTCTGTCAAATAAATAAATAAAATCTTAAAAAAAAAAAGTTAAGCCTATGCCAAATCCATTTTGTGTAAGGAATATGTCACAGACATATTAACCTATTAACACTCGGACAATCCCATGGGTATACCTGACATCAATCTGATAAGAGAGATGATATTGAAAGAACCTTTTTGAACATGAATAGCTGTATACAGCTCCAATAATATTGGGAAGGCAAAGCTATGAAAGGTTTTAAGTAGCTTCTTAAGTAGAGATGTTAATGTTATTTGTCTATTAAACAATACTTTCCAAAAAATACAAAAATAATATACTCACAAATCAGTAAGGTAAAGACAAACAACCTAACAGGAAAATAAGCAAATGATAGGAATGGGTCCTAGAAAAGGACTTAAAAATACTAGATATTCAAACATTAGTGAATAGATAAATAAACTGTGACATATTCATACACATGAATATTAAACAATGAAAATGGGGGCACCTGGGTGGCTCAGTGGGTTAAGCCTCTGCCTTTGGCTCAGGTCATGGTCTCAGGGTCCTGGGATGGAGCCCCGCATCAGGCTCTCTGCTCGGCAGGGAGCCTGCTTCCCCCTCTCTCTCTCTGCCTGCCTCTCTGCCTACTTGTGATCTCTGTCAAATAAATAAATAAGATCTTAAAAAAATAAAATAAAATAAAAATCAATGAAAATGAATAAATCAGAGCTACACATACCAATATTGACATAGCTCACAAATAAAAAGTTGAGGGAGAAAAAAGCAACCTGCCGAAGAATGCATACAGAATGAGGCCAAACTACATGCAATCTTAAAAAATATTGCTTAGGGGGGTGCCTGGCTGTAGAACATTTGACTCTTGATCTTGAGGTCCTGAGTTCAAGCCCCATGTTGGGTTTACAGCTGACATTAAAAAAAAAAAAAAAAAAATTTGGTGAGGAGACCATGATATTCAGCCAGTAAGCTTGACATGGCTGATCTGTGGTTTATGGCCAGCCACCATTATGAGTGGCTGTTCCCAATACACTGTCAATTGTTAAATGCTTTGAAAATCACCCTTAACATTCATATGCAACATGGATGCCTAGGTGGCTCAGTTGGTTAAGCAACTGCCTTCGGCTCAGGTCATGATCCTGGAGTCCCAGAATGGAGTCCCAGGATGGAGTCCCACATCTGTCTCCCTGCTCATCTGGGAGTCTGCTTCTCCCTCTAACCCTCCCCACTCTCAAGTTCTCTCTCTTTCTCATTCTCTCTCTCAAATAAATAAATAAAATATTTTTTAAAAAATTCATATGCGGGGTGCCTGGGTGGCTCAGTGGGTTAAGCCTCTGCCTTCGGCTCAGGTCATGATCTCAGAGTCCTGGGATTGAGCCCTGCATCGGGCTCTCTGCTCAGCAGGGAGCCTGCTTCTCTCTCTCTCTCTCTCTCTCTGTCTGCCTCTCTGCCTGCTAGTGATCTGTCAAATAAATAAACAAAATCTTTAAAAAAAATTCATATGCAACAAAATTATAAAGAAATGTATGAGGATGATAAATACCCAAATTTGATAGCTACACCTGTGAAGAGGGTAGGGGTCACAACCATGTTAGCAATATTTTGTTTCTTAAATAAGCTGTTAAAGCACATAAGTACTGTCTGATGATTTATATGATTTCATAGACCTTAATACGTAACAATTTAAACATATATACACATACATAAATCGGCAAGAGCTCTGAGCCAGGAATCTGGATGGAGATAGCCATTTTATTCCTTGTTCTATCAGTTACCTGTGGGACCTTGTTGCTCCCGAATCTTGGTTCCTCTTCTGTGAAATAAGTGAATTCAAGTATCATTCAGTTCTAAAATTCTTACCTGAATCAACATGATGGCTGTGGGCCTCTCTAGATTCTAATAAAACAGCCCCCCACTACTGCCCCTGTACCAGCATTATAAATCATATAGGAGACAAGATTCACTGACTCCTTATGGAGAGCACATAAACATTTTAAAGCGCCCCAGGAATGGTTTTTAATCCCACCACTCTCTCTCTCCTTTACTGTCCTTTTTTTTTTTTTTTTTTTTTAAAGATTTTATTTATTTATTTGTCAGAGAGAGTGAGCACAGGCAGACAGAGAGGCAGGCAGAGGCAGAGGGAGAAGCAGGCTCCCTGCTGAGCAAGGAGCCCGATGTGGGACTCGATCCCAGGACACTGGGATCATGACCTGAGCCGAAAGCAGCCGCTTAACCAACTGAGCCACCCAGGCGTCCCCCTTTACTGTCCTTTCTGATGGAGACCTCTGAAAGCTAGCTGGCTGGGTTCAGGAAAGCAAAGCAATGATTATCAGTAAAGAGCCGGGGTAGTGTAATTGATCCAAGATAAAACATACTTTGTATTTAGTTGTGCCTATAGGTTATTTTACATAATAATGATACTCCTAAAGCGGGGGGAAACTGAGACCATTAATGAGTTATTCAAGGGCATACAACTCTCTGGGTAAACCCAGGATTAGAATTCATAACTGGTATCTTAGAAGAGATGTTTTTACTCAATTTTTTAATCTCTCCTATGACAGACCATTATTTCACACACCCTCAAGACTCCTCTTAGAGAAAAGAGTTCCCCTTTCGTCCCTACAATCCAACTATATTTAATAATTTACCAAGAGGTGCACAGTGACAAAGCAAATAAATGAGCAAATTCTTAGATCACTCAGTAAAACATTGTAGATTTTAATAAATAAGTCCCAGATTCTGGTACATACAATTTTGCTAGGAAAGTGCTATGACTTTAAAAAAAGAAAGAAAGAAAGAAAAAAGATGCATTAGATTATAATTTGCATGCTAGGATTTTAAGGAAATAGTCCTCAGGGAATTTTTTTAAAAATTCAAAATCTCCCCCCAAACAGAGCTCCTTTCTGTTCTTTGAGTTTGTGCTTCTCTTTAACTCTTTATTTCCAAAAATATCCCATTCGTTACTATGTGATTTGCACTGATAAATAGGGAGTTCTTACTTGACAACTAGTCTTACTCAACTAGTAAATCTTAGCATTCTGACTGGTTTGGGAAACTAGATGCAGCGGGGGTGGGGGGTGCTGAAAATTAACTGCTGTATGATTTAGAAGCTGTTTTTTCTAGGGTGCCAGCCAGGCGAGCAACTCTAACAGGTATTCATTTGTTAAAAAGTTGCTGAATCAAGCCACTATGGAAACAGAGGGTGTTTATGAAAAATAGATTTGATTTCTGAAATAGCAGAACTTTACACTGTGAAACGCTCCCTCCTTTCAGGCATCCCTTGTGACTTGCTAGAGAGCTTACAAACTAGTTTCCTTTTCATTTCTAAACAGACAGAAGTTTCTCACCTGAAGAGAAACAACCAAACTTGTTTGTTTGAGTTTTCCCCAAGGATACATATTTGCCAATTCTGTGGACACAATTCTGAGATCTGATTTGAGGTCAGATCATCTCAGGAAGAGAACAGAATGCACTTCTGTGTCTACTAAATTATCTCACTTGTTACTTATAACATGTGCGGTGACCCTATTAAAAATATGTCCAGCTTTTAAAAATAATAATAATAATTGTCTAGTTCTGAGATCACTATTTCTTTAGTATATCTCTTAATTCTTTAAAATATTTAGAATTTATGTACTTCCTTATGAAACTAAAAAATTTTTAAGTGACCCTGAACAGGTTTCTTTTCTTCTTCTTCTTTTTTTTTTTTTAAGATTTTACTTATTTGACAGAGAGAGAGAGAATGAGAGAAGGAACACAAGCAGAGGGAGTGGGAGAGGGAAAAGCAGGCTTCTTGCTGAGCAGGGAGCCCAATGCAGGGCTCAGTCTGAGCCAAAGGCAGGCACTTAACAACTGAGCCACCCAGGCACCCCGAAAATAAATTTCCTAAAACATAATCCTTACCGGGCGCCTGGGTTGCTCAGTGGTTTAAGCCTCTGCCTTCGGCTCAGGTCATGATCTCAGGGTCCTGGGATCGAGCCCCGCATCGGGCTCTCTGCTCAGCAGGAGCCTGCTTCCCCCTCTCTCTGTCTGCCTCTCTGCCTAGCTCTGATTTCTCTCTGTCAAATAAATTTTAAAAATTTAAAAAAATTAAAAAAAATTTAAAAAAAACATAATCCTTACCTCCATAACTGGGATTACAAAATTCTTAAATTTTCTTTTCATGGAATTTCAGACTACAGTTTTGAGATTTCTAAGAAATATTTTTTCATTCTCTCAAAGCCTTCCCACAGGGTGCCTGGGTGGCTCAGTCAGTTAAGCATCTAACCCTCGATTTTGGCTCAGGTAATGATCTCGGGGTCAGGCTCCATGCTCAATGTTGGGGGGGTGGTCTGCTTGAGATTCCCCCTCCAACCCATGAGCTCTTTCTCTTAAATAAAAATAAAAAAAGCCTTCCCCATGAAAATATACCTGACCTGTCCCCAGCCCCTGAAACACATAGAACATAAAACACCCTCAAAAAGTAACACCACCTAAGTTGTTTCCTCCTCATCAGTGAACAATTAGAACACTCCCCCCCAAAATGTCTTATCATTCCACAATATTTTCTTTTTTAAAAAAAAAGATTTTATTTATTTATTTGACAGAGATCACAAGTAGGCAGAGAAGAGAGGCAGGCGGGGGGGGGGGAGCAGGCCACCCCAACTGAGCAGAGAGCCCGCTGTGGGGCCCAATCCCAGGAGCCTGAGATCATGACCTGAGCCGAAGGTTTAACCCACTGAGCCACCCAGGAGCCCCACGATATTTTCTTAGGTGGACCAAAACTAGAACTACCAAAGGATCTTGAGAAGACAGACCACTAAGACAAAAGAAAATCTCTGTGTAATCCTTTGGCTGAAGCTCCTCCAATTTATTTAGTTACAAAGCTGACCAACTAAGAGAAATAGATTTGTATCTGTTTCAAGAGCATATCTCACTATTTGCACATTCCTTCTGACAATCTACAGCGCTAGGAAAGTAAGGTTGCAGTGAATTCTCCTTTGTTAGAACTTGAAAGTAAGAATAGTAAAATTCTTCTAACATGGGTGGTCGAAATCGCAGATTCTCTTTTTGCGAAGAATGACAAAACTACTAAGAATAGTTAAGATTTATTTAGTTCTTCATTTGTGCCAGATTTAAAAAAAATTTTTTTTTATTTATTTAATTTATTTATTTGCGAGAGACAGAAATAGTGCAAGAGAGCATGAGTGGGAAGGAGGGGGAGAAGCAGACCCCCAGCTGAGCAAGGAGCCCAACGTGGGGCTCGATCCAAGGACCCTAGGATCATGAATTAAGCTGAAGGCAAAGACTTAACTGACTGAGCCACCCAGGCATCCCTGTGTCAGATATTTTATATGTGCCATCTCTTCTCATCCTCACAAGTCCGTAAGATAAACACTACCCCATTTAGGAAAACAGAGAAGTAAAGTAACTTGCCCAAGACCATTCAGCGAGTAATTGGCAAAACTTGCTTGAACACAAGCGGGCTCCAAACTCCCTGGTTTTTTTTTGTTTTGTTTTGTTTTTTTTAATTTGTTTGACAGACAGAGATCACAAATAGGCAGAGAGGCAGGCAGAGAGAGAGGAAGGGAAGCAGGCTCCCCGCTGAGCAGAGCCCGATGCAGGGCTCGATCCCAGAACCCTGGGATCATGACCTGAGCCGAAGGCAGAGGCTTAACCCACTGAGCCACCCAGGCGCCCCCAAACTCCCTGTTCTTAAAAGAAAGTTTCTAATGGGCAAGGCAGAGCTAAGCCACTACTCACGTATTCTGCGATTCTGTTAGAGAAATTTACCAAAGCACATATTATCTGAGCAGTCCACGTAGGAAGTGATTAACAGACTATTATCGTGACCAAACTAAAATGGATCTTTGTGAGTTTAAATTTTCAGCTCAATCTGCCCTTTCTCCTCTTTAAATAAGATGAAACGTGTCTTTTTTTTTTTTTTTTTTTTTTTTTTTTGCCCACTGTTGCAGCTAGCTGGCAAACTTGTGTAATAAATTAACTAACAGAACTGGTTTAGCAACAAATAAGCTCAAGGTCTCTAAATTCTAATCATAGGTACGTCACTGATTCCAAAGATGATCCCATGGTTTTTAAGTTAAATTTGATGTTTATATGGCTTTCAGAACACAGTTTAAATAAAGAACCCATATCCATGAAACCTCAATAATAAACCCTGATTCCAAATATCTAGGTGAAAAGGGAAAAGCACAAATTCTAGCTACTCTGCTTAATTATTGCCAGGGTTCCGGGTATTGGGAAACATTCAAATGGTATAAACACAGAACTGTCCGCAGTGATGATCTCTAGGGACAGAGACGGCAGGAATGGAAAGTGAAAATAATATGAGGAAGGGCTTTGCCTTTTAATATGTGTGTTGTTGCATTTTTGTAAGAACACAAAAAAAATTTTACACAAATGCTCCAAGTCTTGGCAGATTTAATTTTTAACCTGCACCCACAAGCCTGACATCAGAACTACACATTTCATCACCTAATGAAGGGAATACTATTAAGGAAAAGACCATCATTCTCTCTACCCCTCTCCAACTCAACTAAAACAAGACTTATTTTATAAACTGTTCATCCTCCGGGGCCCCTGCGTGGCTCAGTTGGCTAAGCATCTGCCTTCAGCTCAGGTTGCTGTCCCTGGGTCCTCAGATGGAGCCTCCCACTGGGCTCCCTGCTTGCCGCTGAGCCTGCTTCTCTCCTCTCTCTGCCTCTCCCTGCCATGCGAGCTCTCTCCCTCCCCCCTTCTCCCTCTCAAGTAAATAATAAAATCTTTTTTTTATTTTATTTTATTTATTTATTTGACAGAGAGAGAGAGAGAGAGAGAGATCACAAGTAGGCAGAGAGGCAGGCTGAGAGAGAGGAAGGGAAGCAGGATCCCCGCTGAGCAGAGAGCCTGATGCGGGGCTCAATCCCAGGACCCTGAGACCATGACCTGAGCCGAAGGCAGAGGCTTAACCCGCTGAGCCATCCAGGCGCCCCTAAAATCTTTTTTTAAGGATCTTATTTATTTATTTGACAGAGAGAGACACAACGAGAGAGGGAACACAAGCAGGGGGAGTGGAAGAGGGAGAAGCAGGCTTCCCACTGAGCAAGGAGCCCAGTGATTTGGGGCTCGATCCCAGGAGACTGGGATCATGACCTGAGCAGAAGGCAGCCACTTAAGGGTTGAGCCACCCAGGCGCCCCAATAAATAAAATCTTTAATAAAAAAAAGTGTTAACCCTTTCCTACCCAAATGTGTCCATTTCATCAGAACAAGAGGGAAAAAAAAATCCTAAGGGACTTCAACCTTCAGGCAGCTCTAAAAGGAAAGGAATAATAGAATTTGAGAAAGAAGATTGGAAATGGAACTCCCTCGACATTCTTCAGGTAACAAAGGGAAATCTCCCAGGTAGAGGGTTACTCTCTCCTCAAGGTAAAGAATATGTAACGGGAGCCTGAATGTGGAAATCACACACTCATTCTTCCCAGCCCCGGCTTGCCTCTTGCTCCAAAGAGCCTGAAGAGAAAGATAAAAGTGAGAAGTGCTTTGTAACAAAGGTAAATGTTGAAAGGATATCAGGCCTCTCCTGAGCTATTTCTTCATCAGTAAAAATACCATCTGCTTCTAATAATGATTTGGGGATTTTGGAGATGCTTAGCATAAATCAGAGGCATGACAGATGCGCAGTAAGTGTTGGCTTCTTTCTTGCAGAACTAAATATCCAGCTGCCAGCTAGATGTCCACTAATCTTTGGGCTCAAAAGATTAGCCCACTAGGCCCACCCTACCACCAAGATCATCCATTCTCTCCCATCCTTCCCCTTCCTGTGTTCTCTCTCTCTCAAGTAATGGCACCAACGTTCTCTTTGACATCTAATTTAGAATTCTCTCTCTTCCACCTCCTTTTAATACTCTCTGACTCTGTCCTCTGAATTTCTCCATCATTCACCTGGATTTCTGAAAACACCCTGGAGAGGAAACCCCCTGCCTCTCCAATACATCTTCCAGAACATTATCATGGAACAGAGCTCACACCAAACTTGGTTCGTCACTGACAAGAATACGGTCCACTTACACGTTCAAAAGTCCCCAAGATCTAACCGCGAAACATCTGGCCAGACCTCTCCCACTGCATCTTGCCATGAGTCCTGCCCTGTAGTCTGTGCTCTTCCTGAGCCTAATCTACTCTCCTCCATTCTCCACCCACAAAAGCCCTAGTCTGCATTCTGGGCCTGGCTATGCACCCAAATTTAACGTCGATGTGCCACAAATCTAGCCCTAACTTCCCCAAACCAGGCATTAATTACCACTGATGTTACACATGCACAGCACTTTGCCTTCACTTCAGGTGCGATTTCTTTCATTCTGGATCATACTAGAATAATTAGTTCATGAAGCCAATTCCCCCAATCCCTGAAGAACAGGGGCCACATCTGATCACTTATTGCCACCTCCACACCTGTCACTTAGCCCCTAGTTCACTGCACCCTTGAACTGAATGTAACAGCTAGCATTGATTACAATGTGTTGTGCAGTATGCAACAATAAATACCGTACTGTCCACTAAGTGTATTATCTCAGTAATATTCATCACCCTCCTTTAAGGTAAATCGTATATTGACCTCCATGTTACAGATGAGAAAACTCTACTCAGGTTACGTCATTTTCCAAAGCGACGGAGCTAGTATACGACAAAGCCAGGATCTGAACCAAGGTCAGCCTGACTTCAGAAGCTATACTCTTAACTATTCCGCTACGGCACAGACATTTCCAAAATCCCCTCGTTCCTTTAGTACTTAACACATGGGAGTATTACCCAAGGCCAGGACTTCAGTAAATTATGTCTTATCCTATCAGCACATGGAGGCCATTTTGGTTCTGCTCTCGTCCAGGGTCATACACAAGTAGGTCCACCGTCTCCCAGATTCACTTATTTTTCTCTGTTCCTACCTCCACCCCCAAGCCCCTAAAAAGCAAATCAGAAAAAAAATAATAATAATTTGGAAGGCAAGGACAAGAAGACAATTAAATCTTCCCTACTTTGTGGAACATACAACATTAATAGTAACTTTATAAGGTTTAACAGGCATATATAACCTGAAAGAATATGTTGGATCATTCCAAAACATATTTGCCCTGCTCAAACCTGAAATCGGCAGCAGTTACTAAGAAAACACGCAGTCAACCGGGAGACGACACAATGACTCATGAAAGGCGCAAGCTTACTTTTCCAAGTCTCAGAAACCATCACTAACAGAGTCTTGTCACCAAATCATCAACCTGTGGTTATAAACATTCTGGCGTTTCTTTTCATCTGGCCTGGAAGGAATCATAACCAGTTCTGGACTAAACACTAGCTATTAAATTAATTACTATGCAACTAAGCTGAAGCTTCCTATAATGAAAGAAAGTACAAAGACTACAAAGGTAACAGACTTTCTTTTAAACAAAGGTCTATTAACAGTAAAAGTTCTTACTCAGTGTCATCAAATGAGTGACTCTAAAGGACATTCAAGAGAACACTTGTGACCCATTTTTCTTGTCAACATACAAATGCAGATAATAAAACACACCTTTAACAGTTTTAAAAACAGAATTTATAGTAGGCACCCCTTTTTTATTTTCTTCTTTCTGAATCACTTGCTCAAAAATTTGAACAAAAAGCTCTAGCATGCATTTTACCAAACGATCCCATCATATGTTGGCTGCGTCACCTACCACAGTACTAATAGCTTAGATTCGTTTGAGTTGTGGGGGGTTTTTTATTATTTGTTTTGGGGGCATGGGAAATGGTCTTTATTTATTTTGTTTCAGTTTATACTTAAGATAAAGATTACTTCTGAGTAATTAAATCTTCTGTAAATGAAAATTAGCTAACTTTTATGGTATGACCCCTTATTTAATATATCACACAGAACAGCCCTACCTACAGATCTCAGTCATAATATGATCAATTTTATCCTCAGGGTACCCCAGCTTGTACTCGAAAGCCAGAGTAGGAGAAAAGTGGTGGTATGTCTGTGTAGATTAATTCTATATCACCCACCCCCCAAACATGAAGTATCTCTCAGTCCAAACTCTAATTAAATAGGTCAACTCTAACCTTGATGAAAAGAGTGTGTTTAGCACACGGACTAAGATGAGAGCATTTTTCTTTTAAAGATATATTGTTCATCCCTAAATGTTAAATACCTTTTCTGTTCAGATACAGCCACATAACTGCTAAAATGAGGAATAAGGGACACCTGGGTGGCTCAGTGGGTTAAAGCCTCTGCTTTCAGCTCAGGGTCCTGGGATCGAGCCCCACATGGGGCTCTCTGCTCAGCAGGGAGCCTGCTTCCTCCTCTCTGCCTGCCTGCCTCTCTGCCTACTTGTGACCTATGTCTGTCAAATAAATAAATAAAATCTTAAAAAAGAAAATAAAATGAGGAATAAGAATTTTTAATTTAAATATATTAAAAATGTGCCTAGAAGTCTACAAAACCCTCTCATAATACCTCCCTTCCCAAAAATCTGCCTTTCAAATTAAAGGTTCCCCGTCCAGCATGATATTTCAATTCTGGCAGCACATACGGGTGTAGTCTTCCTCATTCTTCTGGAAAATTGTCTGTAAGCATAAGGTATAGATTGCTATCATGATGATGAAGGTTTATAAAATATTTTGACAGAATGTATTCAGTTGTAACCAGAATATTAGTGAATTTTAACAGGAATATATGTATATGTCTCCACACCATTGTTTTGTTTTACTATCTTTTGTGTAAATGAATTCCAGTAAACTTTATCTATAATTTAATGTGTAACCATGAAATGTCTACTTGTAATTCAATTGCACATTCCTCTCTAGCATCTTAACAGCTCAAATAATTTAAGATCTAATTATTTATGGATGAAATAATATGATGTGTGGAATTCACTTCAAAATAATCCCGCATGGGGGGATGGGTGAGGGTGTTAAGTCAAGCCACATTTGCAGGATTTGATCATCACCGATACTGAGTAATGTTTCCACAGGAGTTCATTTCACTATTATCTCTGCTTTTGCATATATATGAAATTTTTCATAATAATTTTTTTTAAATCCAATTTACTACTACTCCAGTGTCAGGTATAACTTTGTCCTTTTGAATTTGTTTTACCCACATAACAATTAATGGTTTACATGATATTTTATTAGTGCCAACACTGCTCTTTAAGTACAATGGGGTGATAAATCTCTCAGACAGCCCTGGCTACAGGACCATCAGACTTGGCTTGACCTTAGAAAGTTTGAAACGTGCACTGGCAAACATCATATGAAAGTGATGACGCCTGCTGGGAAACACACAGGCACATACAACCTTGTGTACCCAAAGCACTTCAGCATGGCTCCCAATCTAGATGAAATGGAAGAAAATCCTTCATTATCAATGAGCTAACGTCAATAATGGACTGACATTTTCCTGCACAGTGTTGTTCTTTGTAGGCTATCATCTCTAAGGATGCAAAGACATGGGGATAAATGATAAGGAATCAGTAACACCGATGCTGTAGTTCATCATGAGTAGGAGGTACAAGAAGGGGAAATGAGTAATAAAAACACATGTTGGAACAAAGATGATGCTTTTCATACATTTTACAGCATAAGCAAAAAAAAAGTACAATGGAGTAAATATCACATTTCTAAATCAATACTCATAGAATTTTGAAGCTGGGGAAAAAAGTCTCAGAGATATCTAATCCTGTAGGCCAGTGGTTCATGAACTTGAACACGCATCATAATCACTTGGAAAGCTTGTTAAACACAGATGGCTGGGCTCTAGCCTCAAGCTTTCTGATTCAGTATGTCTGACGCTGCTGGTGCTGGGAACACACTTAGAGAAGCCCTGTTCTAAGCTTAGACCCCAACAGAGCGGTTCTCCCACCGCTCTGTTGGGGTCTCCATTGTAGTGATCACCAGTTACCGCACGGGATTGCACGCACCTCTGCTGGTGGGCCTTTCTCCTACTGGACAGTTGCTTTTCCAAGAGCAAGGGGCATACATTTTCATCAAGGTTCCAGAGCCCGGACTCGATAAATATTCACAAAATAAATTAACTTGCAGAATGAGTTGATTTTCCCCCTCCTTTATAGCTGAGTATTCAGCAGTGTATTAATATTTAGACCAGGGCGCCTGGGTGGCTCAGTGGGTTAAAGCCTCTGCCTTCGGCTCAGGTCATGATCCCAGGGTCCTGGGATCGAGTTCCGCATCAGGCTCTCTGCTCAGCGGGGAGCCTGCTTCGCTCTCTCTCTCTCTGCCTACTTGTGATCTGTCTCTCTGTCAAATAAATAAATAAAATCTTTAAAAAAAAATATATATATATATATAGACCAGGGGTGCATTTACATGACCGAACAGAGAGGCACTGCTCACTGATGACAAACAGCAAACACGGGCAGTAAAGGAAGAGTAAAAGTCAGCTGCAATCAGAGTATCAAGTAGATGGCAAATTCTAGAGAAATCCAAGAATTGCGTCTCAGACTAGAGTCTTCAGTCCAACAGGGACTCGGACCAGCAGAAGCTTGAGGCTCACTGTTGCTAAATTTGTTACTTTGACGGGGCGCCTGGGTGGCTCAATCAGTTAAGTGTCTGCCTTCAGCTCAGGTCATGACCTCAGGGTCCTGGGCTAGAACCCCACATTTTCCCCCTCCCAGCACCCTCCCCTGCCCCGCTCGGTATGGACTCTGCCTGTCCCTCTCCCTCTCCTCCTCCTCCTGCTCTCTCTAATAAATAAATAAAAGCTCTTAAAAAAATAAATAAGTAAAAATTTTTAAAAATGTGTTGCCTTGACCTGAGGTGCTATATAACCATACTTTTTCATCTCACAAACCATCAAAAGAAAAAAATGCTTCCAAAATTTCTCAGGGTCTGGAAAATATCAGCACAGGTGGACTGATTCCTTCTCTCCATCCACCTTCCTAATGTTGCCCAGAGGAAAGAAAAGAACCACAGCACACTCATCAGTGCCTGTCTACTGAGTTCTCCAAGTCCAGGTGTTTGGAATGTTGTAATACTCTACAGCATCCTGAACCATCTTCCTATTATAGTAATGATCTATTCAACGGCAATTCAACAGAGTTTAAGAAAATGAACTTTGCTGATTTCTGAATTTCAGTACTTCCTCAAAGGTTATTTTAACGTTAGAAGTTAGAATATATATTTTTATATACATACATATATATATGAATCCAATAACCTCACCATCTATGATTTACTATCATTTAACGATACAACAATAAAGAATATAACCTGTGGAGCTAAATGGGTACATATATGATTTTTTCCTTATTATTTAGATCTCTTTCAAAAATAACTGACTGGGGACACCTGGGTGGCTCAGTCAGTTAAGCATCTGCCTTCAGCTCAGGTCATGATCCCAGTGTCCTGGGATCGAGTCCTACGGGCTCCTTGCTCAGTGGGGAGCCTGCTTCTCCCTCTGCCTGCCACTTCCCCTGCTTGTGTGCTCTTGCTCGCTCTCTCTCTCCCTCTCTCTGACAAATAAATAAATAAAACCTTCAAAAAATAAATAAATAACTGATTGTTCAGGAGATCCTGGTGGTGGGTTAATGTCCAACTCTTCATTTCGGCTCAAGTCATGATCTCAGGGTCATGGGATAAACCCCTGCATGGGGCTCCATGCCAGTGTGGAACCTGCTTAAGATTCTCCCTCTCTCTCTCTCCCTTTCCCCTCTCCTTCTGACCCTCCCCACTCACACACAGGTGTGAGTGTTCTTGCTTTCTCAAAAAAAAAAAAAAAAAGTAAAATAAAAAATAAAAAGGAGCTTAACTTAAAAATTTTTTAAATTCAAAAATAACTGACTATTCAAACAAAAATAATAATGTAGCGTGGGGTTGGTCTATCAAAGACAAAAAATAAAATATATGACAAAGCAAAAAGGTTACGAGGAGAGTAATGGAAATGTACTATTACAAACATGGTATTCATACTGTACATGAAGTAGGATAATAACACCTGAAGGTAAACTGTAATGAGTTAAAGGTGTATACTACAAACCCTAAAGCAGCCACTAAAATAACAAAGAATGACAGCTAATAAGCCCAAAAAAGCATATAAATTAGAATGATGAAAAATAGTCAATAAATCCAAAGACAGACCCAAAAGAGGTAAAAAAGAAACAATGAACAGATGAGAAAAGCAGAAAATAGCAAGGTTATAGATTTAAACCCAACCATGTTAATAACTACTTTAAATACACAGGGTCTAAACAATGCAATTAAAAGACAGAGATGGGGCACCTGGGTGGCTCAGTAGGTGAAGCATCTGCATTAAGCTCAGGTCATAATCCTGGGGTCCTGGGATCAAGTCTGTTGTCAGCTCCCTGTTCAGCGGGGAGTCTCCTTCTCCCTCTGCCCATCCCCTCTGCTTGTGCACCCAAAACAAATAAAATCTTTAAGAATAAATAAATAAAAGAGATCATTACAGTGGAGACACCCGTTTGGCTCAGTAGGAAAAGCATGTGACTCTAGATCCCAGGGTCATGAGTTCAACTCCCATGTTGGGTGTAGAGATTATTTAAGTAAACTTTTTAAAAAATAAAATATAAATAAAAGACAGGGGCATCTGGGTGACTCAGGCGTCTGCCTTTGCTCAGGTCCTGATCTCAGGGTCCTGGAATCAAGCCTGCTGAGCAGGGAGCCTGCTTCTCCCTCTCCCACTCCCTCTGCTTGAGTTCCCTCTCTCTCTGTGTCTCTCTCTGTTGGATAAATAAATAATGTCTTCAAAAACAAATTTTTTTTAAATAGAAGACAGAGATCACCACACTGAATAAAAAAGTAACACCCTTCAAGGAGGTGAAGCATAACTCTGCATTCCTTAAGTGTGAGCTGCACATAGTGACTTCCTTACCAAAAAGTACAGTACAGAAGGGGGAGAAAAGAGTAACTTGAGAGAAACCTGACACCTCAGCCAGGTGATCAAGGTTAACATGAACAGGGACAAGTCATGTTGATATCATGTTCCTTTAACATGGTATAATTAAAATACACATTCTTTTCAAGTGCACATAAAACATTTAACAAAAGAAATTATATTCTGGGCTATAAAATAACTCTAAATAAATGTAAAAGGATTTGAGCCATACAAAGTATGCTCTTTGACAACAATGGAATTGAATTAGGAATCAATAACAGAAAGATCTCTAGAAAATCCACAAATATTTCAAAACCAAGTAATATGGGTAACTTAGGGTCTGAGTATATACCAAACAAAATGTGTTTTAGTATTTTGAACTGAATAAAAATGGATTTACGTCATATCAAGATTTGTGAGATGTCAATAAAGCAGTACCTAGGAGGAAATTTATAGGACTAAACAACTATGTAGGAAAAAAAATACAGTCACAAAATCAATGACCTAAAGAAACTAGAATAATGGGGCGTCTGGGTGGCTCAGTCAGAGTGTCTGCCTTCAGCTCAGGTCATGATCTCAGAGTCCTGGGAATGAGCCCTGAGTCAGGCTCCCCGCTCACTGGGGAGTCTGCTTCTCCCTCTGCCCCTCTCCTGCTCATGCTCTCTCTCACAGATAAAATAAATAAAATCTTTGGGAAAAAAAAAAAAGAAAGAAACTAGAATACGAAAAACAATAAGGATCAGAGTGACACGTTAGTTAAATAGAAAATGGAAAAACAAAAGAAAATATCAATAAAACCAATAGCTGGTTCATTGGGAAGGTCAATAAAATTGATAAACCTCTAGCCTAGCGTTTCTCAGCCTTGGCACCACTGACATTTTGTCTGAATGATTCTTTGTTGCTCTTGGTCACTACAGTATCTTGAGCAGCATCCCTGGTTTTGACCCACTAGATGCCAACAGCAAATATCACCCATCCCCCATCCATAACACACACAAGACATCATCTCTGTACATTACCTGTCTCTAGAAATTGCCAAATGTTCCCATTAGCAGTAAACTTCAATGCATACTTCACTCTGTAAACAAATACTAACTCAAAGCAGTCTGACCTAAATGTAAAATGATAACTATAGTTTTACATTCCTTTTTTTTAAAGATTTTATTTATTTATTTGACAGAGAGAGACACATTGAGAGAAGGAGCACAAGCGAGGGGAGTGGGAGAGGGAGAAGCAGGCCTCCCTCTGGGCAGGGAGCCCGATGGGAGAGGCTCAATCCCAGGACCCTGGGATCATGACCTGAGCAGAAGGCGGACGCTTAACAACTGAGCCACCCCAGCACCCCTAGTTTTACGTTCTCTTATAGAGTTGTCCCAACAGTGATGAATAACAAAAATAAATAAAGAGTTAGAAATAACTCTTAGAAAAAGATCTTTGTCACCTTGAGTTAGGCAAAGATTTCTTAAGGTAAACATCAAAAGTACAATTCATAAAAGAATAAATTGATAAACTGACTTCATTAAAATTTGAAACTTCTGATCTTCTGAGATACTGTTAAGAGACAGTAAGATGAGGGGCACCTGGGTGGCTCAGTGGGTTAAAGCCTCTGCCTTCAGCTCAGGTCATGATCCCAGGGTCCTGGGATCAAGCCCCACATCGGGCTCTCTGCTCAGCGGGGAGCTTGCTTCCCCCCTCCCTCTATCTGCCTCTCTGCCTACTTGTGATCTCTGTCTGTCAAATAAATAAATAAAATCTTTAAAAAAAAAAAAAAAAGAGACAGTAAGATGAGGAACAGACTGGAAGTAAATATTGCAAATCATGTATCCGATAAGGAACTTGCATCAGGAAAACAAAGAATTCTCAAAACTCAATAATAAGGAAGCAACCAACACAATTAAAAAAAAAGGAGGAAAAAATATAAACAATATAAATATAAATATTAAAAAAAGAAGATACACGGGTGGTAAATAAGCATATCATTAGTCATCAGGGAACTGCAAATTAAAAACACAATGAGACACCACTGCACCTCTAGCAGAATGTCTCTGGAAAGCCTGACCACACGAAGTATCGACATGGGCGCAGGGTAATGGGAACCCTCATACACAGCTTTGGAAACGTAAAATAGTACAACCCCTTCAAAACACTTATCTACTATATGATCCAGCCATTCCACTCCTAAATATTTACCAAGGGGGAATGAAAGCAGAAGTCTACCTAAGACTGTACGTAATGTCCACAGAAGCTTTATTTCTAATAGTCAAAAACTGGGAAAAAAGCCACATGTCAATCAATGGGTGGACGGATGGATGAACTAGGGTAGATCCATACAGTAGAATACCACTCAGCAACAAAACAGGGTGGACCACTTATTTACACCCCATGGAGGAATCTCCAAGTAATTATGCTAAGCGAAAGAAGCCAGACAAAAAAGAGACGTTATGATTCCATTTATATAAAATTCTAAAAATACAAACTAATCCATAGGGGTCAAAAAGCTATCTTCGGTTGTCTAGGGAAAGAGGATGTAGGGGGTAGGGAGGGGCCAAAGAGAGAGATGGTTTCACAGGTCTTTATATAAGTGAAAAATTTACCAAATTTTACCCTCCAAATATGTGCAGCTTACCGCGTGTCAATTACACTCAACAGAGCCAGCGTCAGAATTATCACACTAACCCGCAAAGTGGAGACAGTTTAATATAATGACCAGAAAAGAACATAACCCGTGCAATTCAGTGAAGAGTAACAGGCTTGAAACACAAGCGATTTTACACTATTTCAGACACGCTCTTTCCTTTGGTCAAAGTAAGAAAGGGGGCATTCGAACCGGTCAGTGGTAGATGGGAAAGCAAGCCAGACTAAAAAGTGAACACACAGCGAAGCCCTGAAGCACAGGTTGTTGCATTTAACATTAATATTACTTCTTAATTAAGATGTAGGCAATGTGAAATATTTCATAATAATAAAAAAATGGAAAAATGATTCCATTTTCTTCCAGTTTGTCCTGTTCCACTCCTGGGCAGAACGAGGTGCTTCCCCTCCCCAGGCACCGGAAGAATACATCTTTTCCAGCACTGCCACGTGTATACCACAATGGCTCATCCATCCTGATGGGGACTCTGTCTTTTGACACTGGCATGGGATTAAATATAAGTGTTCTGACGTCAAAGGGCCTGGCTTTCTATCCTAGGCTCTGCCATTCGTGTACAGGTGGCTGCAGAAAACTACCTGATGCCCAGTTTCATAAACTATAAAACAGGGCTAATAGGGTACATATGGGGATTCAATTTATCCAAATCTTAGCCTACAAGGAAGGCCCTGCTTGATCTTCCACCGGATTACCATTCCGTCTTCACTTAGTTCTTTCCCTCCAGCTGACAGTGCTCAGGCATAACCACCTTCTCCCAGTTCCAGTAAAGCCAAGCTCTCTCCTGACTCAAGGCTGTTTCTCCCGCCGATCTTCTGCCATGCCTCTCTCCTCCCCACAACCTCCTGCCCCAACTACAAGGCCAGCTCCTTCTTTATTTGTTTGACAGACAGATTACAAGTAGGCAGAGAGGCAGGCAGAGAGAGAGAGAGGAGGACAGGCTCCCCACTGAGCAGGGAGCCCGATGCGGGGCCCGATCCCAGGACCCTGGAACCATGACGCGAGCCGAAGGCAGAGGCTTTAATCCACTGAGCCACCCAGGTGCCCCAAGGCCAGCTCCTTCTTAACAAACACTCAGCTTAAACATCAGCTGCAGAGAGGCCTTCTCACTATTAACACGGGAGCCCCTGGTCTCTGTTTCGGCCCCCTGTTGTCTCCTTCTTTCTACTCAACATTCATTCAACAGTTCTTAAGGACTCAGTGCACATCAGGCACTGTTCCAGACTCCGAGGATACCACAGCATCTACAACAGCATTGATGGAGTGCGATCTAGCAGGGGAAGACAGACCATTAACAAATGAGTCAAACATAGAGTATGTTTAGTTTTATGGTCCTAAGGGCCATGGAAAGGGATGCCTGGGTGGCTCAGTCAGTTAAGTGTCTGCCTTTAGGCTCAGGTCTGAGTCCCACACCAGGTTCCTTGTTCAGTGGGGAGCCTGCTTCTCCCTCTGCCTACTGTTCCCCCGGCTTGTGCGCGCGCTCGCTCTCTCTCTCTCTCTGACAAATAAATAAAATCTTTAGGAAAAAAAAAGTGCCATGGAGAAAAACAATAAATCGTGAACAGGGGAATGGGAGTTACAAGAGAGCTGATGATTATTTAAATCTGGGGTTTTGCCAAGGCTCACTGAGAACACAATACTGAGTAAGGAAGTGAAGCAGGTCAGGGAGGGAACCAGACAGATACGCAGGCTGCGCAGGGAGCATTCCAAGCAGAGGAAACAGCAAGTCGAAAGGCATCTCAGACAGCAAGGAAACTAGTCTGGCTGTAGAAGTATGAGCAAGAAGCAGAGCAGCAGATAAGATCAAAAAGGTGAAGGACTGGGAAATGAGGAGGACCAGATGGAGTAAGTTCTGGGGGCCAGTCAGGTCTGCCTTTCAGAGGGAGATGGGAAACTACTGAAGGATTTTAAACACGGAAGTGTGCTATCTGATTCACACTGTAAAATCTGCAATCAGTTTGCTAATGTTTTTCATGTTCTGTGGATCTTCCCCAGCTCTCTCCCATGACTGGCGGGAACCACAGCAGTCCCATGCGCTGCTGTAACTTCAGCACCTAGCACAATACACTGTAGGCACTCAATAAATATTTATTAGATAAATGAGGTAATCTATGCAAAGCATTCACTGGTATAAAATAAGCACTCTATAAATGGTAATTATTATTATTATTTGGAACCCCAGATTTTGGCACGATGGCTGACATATGGAAAGAGCTTATTTGAGTAAATGAACGATTTTGTGAGATTATTAAAAATCTGTATTAAGGGGCGCCTGGGTGGCTCAGTGGGTTAAAGCCTCTGCCTTCGGCTGGAGTCATGATCCCAGAGTCCTGGGATCGAGCCCCGCATCGGGCTCTCTGCTGGGCGGGGAGCCTGCTTCTCTCTCTCTCTGCCTGCCTCTCTGCCTACCTGTGATCTCTGTCTGTGAAATAAATAAATAAAATCTTTAAAAAAAAAATCTGTATTAAAAACATATGAGTAGGGGCGCCTGGGTGGCTCAGTCGTTAGGCGTCTGCCTTCGGCTCGGGTCATGATCCCAGGATTCTGGGATCAAGCCCCGCATCGGGCTCTCCGCTCGGCAGGAAGCCTGCTTCTCCCTCTCCCACTCTCCCTGCTTGTGTTCCCTCTCTCGCTGTGTCTCTGTCAAATAAGTAAGTAAAATCTTTTAAAAAAAAAATATGAGTAATGACAAATTACTCAATTGCTTTCCACGCTTAACTTTACTTATTAAGACATGCCTGATTCCGCTTTTGAGCTTTACTTTAAACTCTGTTAAAACTACTGAGGGCACTACCTAGAATAATCTCACTGTGATTCACTTCTCTGAACATATTGCAATATCCTGCAAACACAACCAGCACGAAGGCACTGAAATGCCTGTAAAACTTCTAACTGGGTAAACTTATTCACATGATTTTTTTTTAAGTAATCTTAACGTGCGAAGCTAAGCTGACCAAACTGGTTTGATTTTTATTTTTGTTGAATTCAAATAAAGTTCAGTTGATTCAAACATGTGAACAAAGAACTAAGAATTTCCACTTTTTACTTATTTTGACAGCTCCAGAGTCTTCACAAAACAACAACAACAACAACAAAAACAACTTAATGAGGATTACACCTGCTCCCTTCTCCCTCGCGGTGCATTGGGGGTAGGGGGCGTAATGGCGGGGCTAAGGCCGTTCGCTTAGTAATTATCTCGGGAAAAGCCTTTGAAAGTCCCACCAGTTTTCCAGAAAGAAAACTAAAAAAGGAGCCATGCACTAAAGTACAAAAACATGCCAAATATTCCATCTCATAAAAGGAGAATACCTTCTCCTGGTGATATTTACACGTTCTCAGTGGCAGGGACCCGAGGGGTGAAGGGCCAGGTATGGTTCAGATGTTCATTGTAACCCCCAACCCTAAAAGTAGCCGAACCCATCAGAGCACACCCACGTAATAACTGCAAGGAGGACTTCGGGGCTAGGGAAACTTTCAAAAAAGCAGATGAAAGTTGCTTGAAATCAAACTTTAAAAAAGCGGGGGGGGGGGAAGCGATGCCCAAGTTAGCGGCTACAAAGAAACACCCTCGGCCGGGCTCTGACTTGCTGGTGCCTGTACACAATCGAGCCTGCTGGCATCCAGCTCAGACGCTCCCTTCCACTAGGGGAGGGGAAAATAATAACTTTCGGAAATAACAAGCGTCCACAAAGGCAAATGTTACACAGGACTTCTCAAGCTCCATCTAATAAGGCGGCTCGTGTCGGTTCGAGCAGCACTGATTCCACACAAGTCCCCCGGCCCCCTCCTTTTTTTAACAGAAGAAAAATAACCTAAGGAGGGGAAGGTGCTACCGTCAGACCCTCAAGGCAATTTCAGACAACAAAGACCCCAAGCAATCAAAATGGAATTATAATCCGAGCCGTCCGAGCCGCCCCCGCCGCGGGGGCGCTTGGCTGCCGCGCCCGCCGCCGTTCCTCCAGCGCCGGGGCCCGCGGGTCCCCGCGCCCTGTCCAGCCCGGTGCGCCCCTGCCCGCCGGTGCCCGGGGACGCGGGGCGAGCCTCGCGCCGCCCACGATTTGGCAATCTCCGCGCCGCGGCTCTCCGCGTTCTAGCTCACGCGGGGTTCAAAATCTTTCCCGCCCAGGCGTGACGCGAGGAAGGAAAACAATCAGCGGATCGGGAGTGCTGGGGCCTGGGCCCGACGGGGGCGGCGCGGGGATCAGGGCCGAGCCCCCCGCGCAGCCCCTTTCCGAGCCGGCCGCCCAGGCGGGCCGGGGCCCGGAGGTGACACAAAGAAGCCGGAGAGACAAACGCCACCCGCCGGCGCTCGCTCCAATCCCCGGAGCGCCCCGCCCGCTGACAAGTTTGCGGCGTCCTCCACGCACCCCGCTCTCCCCACCCGGGCAAAGTTTCCGGTGACCGGGCTCGGACCCCGACAACGGGTCGGTTCTCGCGCCTACCGCCCCCCGCCCCCGGCTCAGGGACCTTTCCCTCCCTCGCCCCCGCCCCTTCCCCTCCCTCCCTCCCGCTTTCCCTCCCCGTCTCAGCCCGCTCTCTCCGGGGCGCACCCGGGCGCTGGGGGCCCTCGACCGCGCTCACCCGCTGCTGGCCCGGCGAGGGGTGAGGGCGCGGGCTGGGGCCGACCCAGGTCGGCGCCCCACTTGCCTTGCTCCCACGATCGCGCCCTTTGCTCGTTCTCCCGCTCGCTTTTTCGGTCCAGCCGAAGGTTCCGGACGCAGCTGAGCGCGCTCCGCTCCTTGGCGCTCAGAAAGCTGCAAACCACGCCCCGCGCCTTCCCCGCCCGCCGCCTGCCTCCGAGTACCGCGCTCGCCGCTCCGCGGCCAGTGTGGAGCCCGCCCGCGAGCGCCGGAGGCGGAGCCGCCCGCCTCCCCCCGCAGGCCCAGCGGCCGCCCTGGCCTGGCAACTTTCTCTCGGTGTTCTGGAACGTCAGAGATGGTCAGAGGGAGATGCTAATTCCATGCAGGTTAACGACCGGAGGGAAGGAAGAATGTCACAAACTCCCTCAAAAAAGCTTTTCTGCCCGATTTCATCAAGGAACTTCTCTAACCTTCCAGACTCCTGGGTCTTAGAGGTGGGAGGAAGACAGCCGATGCGCAAATTAGCTACCAAACCTTGATCAAGTCATCTAACCTTTGTGGACCCTTCGTAAAATGAGGATTTGGGATTAGATAACCTTTAAGGTCGTGGTCAGTATTTCTTATAATGTGGTCCAGACTTCAGGATCACCTGGAGGGAAGGCGAGGCCCTTGTTAAAATGCAGAATACTGGGTCCTTTCCTCCCCCTGCACAAGAACCGCCTCACGTCTTACGACACCATATGCATCTTCCAGATCCGAAACTCACTGGAAGCTAGATCCTTGGGAATCCATCCTGCGGGGGCAAGTTAGATATACCAACAAATGACTCAATGCCCTTGGACTCAGGATGATGTCGATTGACTCCCACTTAGCTCCTGTACTGCATTACTAAGTTCTGAATGAAAGGTATTGTATGAACTCACTATTACTACATAAATAAATGACTTTAAAATATTGTCTTTGTATCGCAATCAAATTAAACTTCTTATAAATCCGAGTTCATATATATTGTATGGCTATGGAATCTTGTCTGCATTACTTAAATTTGTTGGTTTTGATCCAAACCAAGTGGTAAGGAGCAGACATTAGTTTTGATAATGCATTAAATTAACACGTATTAATGCGAAAAAAAATTGTTGCAAATTTTACCCACAGTTTGGGACAATTGTTTCAAAAACTCATACGCACAAAAACTTGTACTTCCATGAGCACCAGATGATTCAGTTATTTGACATCCGTTTTATTGGTGGTCAGTAGCTCAACTCAACAAAACAGCACAGTGTCGATCTATGTGCCATTCCTTGTAATCCAAGATAATCATTCTGATAGTATCTCCTCTCTTCTTAGACTACCCAGGTTTGCATTATTTATTACTAATGCCGTAGGTCACAAGAAAGGTCTATAAAGCAAGAAGATCCTTCTGGTCCTATGATGTCTTTTCATAGAACCATGTTGCCTGGCACAACACATATAAATGAAAGAGTCAACTTCAGGAAAGTCTGGGCTCTAGGGTTTATGGAGCTGTCTACAAAGCATTGTCTATTATTTTCCTTCTCTGTCCTATTCGTGCTATTCATTTCCATTTTACATTGGTTGCTTCCTTTAGAGTAGATGCTGCAAAATCATCATAGCAACAGTCTCTGGAGAAAATATTATGAATCATTTCTTAATTATTGTTCCTTTGTAGGCATCTATGCTACAAGTCCTCAAAGTGAAAGGACTATTGTTCCATATCTAGTGCACTTAAGAAGGTCTAGAATCGTGCCTCAAAATTGCTTTCAGATGTTCCCAGCTAGAGTTTTAATGATCTATGGTGTCTCCTAGCCATGCCTGTTTGGATATAAAAGTAATACCTACTTTTAAATCAGCAAATTAGACTAATGACAGGAACACTGAAACAGATCCTCCATACTTTGAAATGAAAATAAAATGTAATGCTAAGCCAAACAGAGACACACCCATTCTTTTTGAAACACAACACCGAGCATGTGAAGGGAGGGCTCCTGTGTTTACATCTCTGACTGGCAGGTTCATGGTTGCCATGAACCCAGCTCTGCTCACATTCTCCCATGTACCAAAAAACAGAAATAGTACAATAACAGAGTATGATGTCATGTGATGCCTCTTAGCTATTACTTACATCCAGCAGAAGTTCCCATTTGGCTCAACAGCCCACCTAAGAGACTTTGCCAGCCCCAACTGTGCTAAACACAAGTTTTGCAAATTGAGCAAACTGAAAGCACGTCTGGGACTTGGTACACAAGCCTTGCTGGGGCATCTGGTGAGAACGACCAAAGCAGACATTCAATACCTACTGAGCAGGACAAATAACATAGTCTGAGGCATTCAAGCGAGTTGGACATCCTCATGCCATTAAAGGAATTAAATTTGCCACTCTTAAAGTTAGACAGCAGCTCCTTTCTGTCACAGCATGGAATTCTCTGATCTAGAGAAGTTGTTTACATTCCTGTGTCCCACAGGAGGCTGCCCAGTTCCTTGTCTTTGAATCTAGAGTGCCTAAATAAGAATGGCAACGGATTCTATAGTGGGAGCAAATCCTAGTCTTGTTACTTAGGTGTCATGTTGAGAAGTTTGGCAGGAAAAGATACAAACTGAATAGTACCTGAGTCTCTGCCAGGGGCACAGGAGGAAGAAGAATTGACACTAGTATCACATATTTATCAACCCTGATGGTAGCAGAAGATAATAATGTTACGTGATTGACCAGATGGATAAGTGAGTTTGAGAATAACACAAAGTATCTTTAGCTGAAGGGGCAGGAATTATGTTACTTAATCTGAGGCAGGGTGAGACCATTTTATTACTTGTGTCTATGTTATCAACAGAGTTACTACTAATGACACAAGGAGATTGGCTTAGAGCTAACCACTCCTTGTTAGGACGCTATGTCTGCTGATCTCAAGGAACAGTCTTTCGCCACAGTATTTTTTACACATTGAGAGCACTTGTATGAGCCGGGGATGAAAATAGCTGGCCAGGAAAACAGCTCTGTTCCTCTTTGTCCAAGACTCCAATCACACCCTGTAAAGGTCTGAGCTCCTTATCTCATTCTGGTCTAGTTTCCTGCCAAACCTGGAAACCTAACAGAAATAAATGTTCCCTGATTGCTCCCTTGACCAGTGTGATCTCTCTGACTATTGTCCTGATTCAAGTAAAAGGGCGGGTCCAACAACATGCAAGTACCCACTGTCAACTTATGCAGGGGGTGGTCTCCTAAATTACTGAGCCAATCCGTCAAGTTTCTGCCAACTGAATCAGAGAGGCCAACATTCTAGAGGTTGAAGAAAAACTAAACGAATATGCTTCCATTCAGTGAAAACATATATGTAAAGTGCTATTCAGGGAGCCTGGCAGGCAGGAAGCACTGAACAAACCATTGCTGTTATCGCAGTAATCCCAGTCAGAAACAGCAGGTATTATTTCAAAAGCACTTTTATTGTATTGATAAATTAGAGTATTAGATTGAAGAAATATCCCATAACTCACCTCATTCTACACAGAAGACAGACAAGCCTAAGAATAAAATATTTGCCTAATAACTTAAAAGTAGTATTGACAGTCCCTGGACTTGAACCTAGAGAAGTTTTTAGCAGAAATAAATGTATCACTTAGAGGAATCCTGTTGTGTATCTTGTTTGTCTTACTTTCAAATGCAAAATATTAAATTAATCATACTGCTCAGTTTACAATAAAATACAATAAGAATAAGAGACATCAGCATCTCTCTCAAGCCAACAAAGATCTAATAGATCAAATTAGAGATGTAAAAAAAATCTAACAAGATAATAAATAAAGTAGGTCTCATGGATATATTCAAATTTACACCTCAAAAATAGAGAGTATACTTTCCTCCCAAACACATATGGACTCAGTCATGAAAATTGACTTTGTACTGTGTCACTTCTCAATAATAGAAGTAGAAATAATGCAAAGTATTTTAATTAACAGTAATAGTAATAAACATAGATTACTAAAAATTGATAACAAAATCAGAAAACAAACAATCATTTCCACCTAGAAATTTTAAAGGGTTCTATTAAAGAAGTATTGGATGAAATGAAAATTAGTATTCAAATTGAATTCATAATTTCTAAAAACAAAAAAAAACATAAGGGAAACAATATACATCAGAATCTATAAAAAAAATCAGTGATTAGGGGAAATTTGTAGCCTTCAAATATTTATGTAATGAAAACAAAAGAATGACTATAAATAAATTCTATTTCTAACTCAAAAAGCTATACCAGGGATGCCTGTGTGGCTCATTTGCTTAAGCATCTGCCTTAGGCTCTGGTTGTAATTCCCAGGTCCTAGGATCAAGTCCTGCTTTGGGCTCCTTGCTCAGGGGAGAACCTGCTTCTCCATCTGCCTGCCACTCCCCCTGCTTGCGTTCTCTCTCACCTTGACAAATAAATGAATAAAATCTTAAAAAAAATTTTTTTGTTAAAAAAAAAAAAAGCTATACCAAAGGAAAGCAGAAAGAAAATAAAGATAAAAACAGAAATCAATGTGGTTGAATACAGAGAGCCATAGACTAATAAATAAATCAACCTGCTGACTATTTGAAAAAAAAAAATGCTTTTAATGACAGACCACTAATAAACCTAATCCAGAAAAAAAGAGGAAAAAGGCATAACCATTCAAAATAAGAACCAATAAGATAGTAAAACAGAAAGTGACATGCTATTATGTAATTATTTTCATAGTATTAGACTGCAATATGCCAAAATTAATCCCACTTAATATTGAAAGCCTGGACAAATCAATTTTATTAGGAGAAACAAAGAAAGATATCCAATAACTATCCACACGAAAAAGTACCAGGCTCAGATGGCTTCACAAAGAAATTCTAAATCCCCAAAGATCTGATACCTGGATGATACATTATTTCAGAGCATTTTTTTTTAAGATTTTTATTTATTTACTTGACAGAGAGATAGATCACAAGTAGGCAAAGAGGCAGGCAGGGTGGGGGGGAGGCAGGCTCCCCGCTGAGCAGAGAGCAGGATGTGGGGCTCGATCCCAGAACCCTGAGATCATGACCAGAGCCAAAGGCAGAGGCTTCACCCACTGAGCCACCCAGGTGCCCCTATTTCAGAGCATTTTATATATTTTTTAAGATTTTATTTATTTATTTGACAGGGAAAGAGAGATCACAAGTAGGCAGAGAGGCAGGCAGAGAGTGGGGGGGGAGGCAGGTTTCCTGCTGAGCGGAGAGCCCAATGCAGGGCTCCATCCCAGGATCCCAGGACCTCAGGACCCTGAGATCATGACCTGAGCCGAAGGCAGAGGCTTCACCCACTGAGCCACCCAGGTGCCCCTTCAGAGCATTTTTTAAAAGAAAAAGGCATTCCAAATCGTTTTTTGGAAGCCAGTATGACATCAATTTCAAAATATGACAAATACTGTTCAACTCTCACTTATGGATATGGATATAAAAAATTCTAAGTCAAATACTGGCCCCAGAATCCAAAAGCATATTTTTAAAAATTATGCAATCCTACTCCTTAGTAATTACTCAAATGGGCTGAAAACTTTTATCCATACATAAACCTGCATGGATGTTTATAGCAATTTTATTTGTAGTTCCCAAAACTTGGAAGCAACTAAGATATCCTTCAGTAGATGAAAAAATAAATAAATTGTGGTACATCCAGACAATAGACTATTATTCAGTGTTAAAAAGAAAGGAGCTATCAAGCCATGAAAAGACCCAGAGGAAATTCTTTTTTAAGTAGGCTCCATGCTCAGCATGGAGTCCGACATGGGGCTTGAACTCACAACTCTGAGACACCATCATCATCATCATCATCATCATCATCATCAAGACCTGAACTGAGATCAAGAGTCAGTGGTTTAACCAGCTGAGCCAACCAGACACAGAGGAAATGTAAATGCATGTTACTAAGTGAAGGAAGCTCATCTGAACAGGCTACAGAATGCATGACATCAACAATAAGACATTCTAAAAAAGGCAAAACTATGGGGTCAGTAAAATGATCAGTGGTTTCCAGGGGGTCAGGGGAAAGAAAGATGAATAGGTGGACCACAAAGGACTTTTAGGGCAGTGAAGCTATTCTGTATGATAAGATAATGGTGGATATATGTCATTATACAAATATCCAAACCCAGGGCACCTGGGTGGCTCAGTGGGTTAAAGCCTCTGCCTTCAGCTCAGGTCATGATCCCAGGGTCCTGGGATCAAGTCCCGCATCAGGCTCTCTGCTCAGTGGGGAGCCTGCTTCCCCCTCTCTCTGCCTGCCTCTCTGCCTACACAAGGAGTTCAGTAACATTGCTATATTTAAAATTAACATGTAGAAACAATATCCTCCATACATATCAAGCAATAAGATAAAAGACAATGTAAAACTGAACCCTTTTTACAAAAGCAACAAAAAATAAAATACTTAAGGCAAAACTTATCAAGAAACATACAAACATATGAGAAAAATCTTAACAAAAACTTCAGTAGTAACCTTGAACAAATAAAAAGGATTCCATTGTCTTGGATAAAGCAAACAAAATTAAAAAGACGTCAATTTTCCTCAAAATTAACATTTAAATGTGAGGCAATGCCATAATGATACTAACGTGATTTTTTTGTTTTCCAGAGTTAAGTAAGTTGATCACCAAAGTCAAAAGATAATAACAAACTGGGAGGAAATATTGCTATTTACATGACAAGTAGAGGGCTAATTACCATAATATATATTTAAAAATGAGTAGAATCATCAAAATCCAATAGAAAAAATGGGCAAAACACATGAACAGAAAATTCACAGAAGAAGGTATATAAATGGATCCCAAACATATGAGATGATGTCCAACTCCATAAGAGAAATCCAAATTAAAATTATACTGAAATATCACTTAGTACCTATGAGTTTGGCAAAGATTCAAAAGTCTGACAATGTACTCCGTTCATGTGGCTCTGTGGAAAAACACCCTCATATGTTGTTGCTGAGTGCAAAACGGTCCAATCCCATATAGAGAAAAATTTGGCAATATCTCGTAAAAGCTACGTATAATCCCACTAAGAATTTGCCCTGAGGAAGTAGTTCCACAAAAACAAAATATGCACAAGGTTTTCCACTGCAGCACTTTGTTTCACTGCCAAACGATTTATCTCAGGTTTTGCCAGTGGGAGACAGAGAGAGGAAGGCAGGGGAAGAGGAGAAGACGCTCTTGCCTCAATGTAGAATTACAATGTGAATGAGAAATATTAGACACAGAATACTTGGACTGCAGCTTTAGAGAAAAGAAAACCCAAATGGTCAATAACTGAGAAAAAATGTTCCACCTTATTACTAATCAGAAATTTTAAAATAAGACCATAGTGAGGTAACATTTTACCCACCAGTTACTGGAAAAATTAAGAAATCAGAAAATACCAAGTGCTAATGAAGACATCGAGCAATAGGAACTCTTACACACTGCTAGAGCCAGTTGGTAAAATTGTTCGGAAGATCAGGGGCGCCCGGGTGGCTCAGTCAGTTAAACATTTGCCTTCCGCTCAGGTCACGATCTCAGGGTCCTGGGATCGAGCCCTGCATCGGGCTCTCTGCTCAGCAAGGAGTCTGCTTCCCCTCTCTCTGCCTGCCTCTCTGCCTACTTGTGATTTCCCTCTCTGTCAGATAAATAAATAAAATCTTTAAGAAAAAAATTGTTGGAAGATCAATTATCTTGAGTTAAAAGCAATCAAAACTCATGTTTTCAGAAAAGCTCTTTACCTACCCCCCTCCACTACCTGCCTGTACCAGGAAGAGAACTATTAACAGAGATTCCCCTTTACCTAAGAAATTTATCTGCAGAACAGGCAAACTTTGTTTTCCAAATATCTCTCACTTTCCTGCTAATGGTCTTCCTTTTCTTTGTATATCCAGACCTCTACCCCTCTCCTTAGCTCAGAGAAACTTCATGTTGCCTGTCTCTGGAATTCCATGTATATGTGGATTCCCTATAACTATAAAGGTAAATTTTATTTTCCATGTGGATTCCCTATACCTCTGAAGGTAAATTTGATTTTCTCCTGTTAATCTGTCTCATGTCAATTTGACTTTCTTAGTCCACCTAGAAGGACCTTGAGGAGTACCAAAAATTTCTTCTCCCCCAACAAGTCTCGAAAACATTCTTTTGAGGAAAAGAAACCAACACAAAAGAATGCATGCTATATAATTTCATTTATATAAATTCTAGAACAAATAAAACCAATCCATGCTGATAGAATTCAGATCAAGGGCTGCCTAGAGGAAGGGCCTGACTACAAAGAAGTATAGGGGAATTTTCTGGGGTTATGTAAATGTTCTATGTTTTGATTGTGGAAATGGTAGCACATGTATATATGTTCATTAAAACTCACTACACTGGGTCGCCTGGGTGGCTCAGTCAGTTGAGCATTTGCCTCGTGATTTCGGCTCAGGTCATGATCTCGTGGATCTTGGGACTGAGTCCCACATTTGCCTCTGCACTCAGCGGGGAGTCTGCTTGAGATTCTCTCTCTGCTCCTCCCGTGTGCTCACTCTCTCTAAAAAATAAATATTTTAAAAAACCTCATTGAACAGCATACTAAAAATCTGTGTATTTTATTCTAAGTAAGTTACTCCTCAATAAAGTTTATTTTAAAAAATACTACTACTAGACACATATAGGATTCATTGTTTTAAGATGATTTTATTTATTTGAAAGAGTGAGAGAAAGAACAGGGAGAGGGAAAGAGAGAGGAAGAGGGACAAGCAGACTCCCTGCTAAGCAGAGAGCCCGACGGGGGGCTCAGTTCCAGGACCCTGATATCATGACCTGAACATAAGGCAGACATTTAACCAACCGAGCCACCCAGGTGCCCCTTTCCTTTAGCATTTCTTATGTCAGCATTATTTATAATAGCAAAGCAAAGAAAGACCCCCAAATGTCCATAGATAAAAGAGTAGGTTAATAAAATGAGTTATTTTCTTACTAGAAGATACCATCTAACAGTGAAAATGAAATAATTACACACAAAAAGACAACTTGTAGAAATAGAATATTAAGAACTCTGGATTTTATTCTGTATGAGATGATAATTCATGGTAGCGATTTGAGCAAAGGAAGAATATTATCTGCCTTACATTTTAACAGGATTTTTCTGGGTGCTGTATTGAGGCTACATTTTGGGTGAAGACGAAGACAAGGGCACAAGTTGGCAAATCCACTCTGAGGCTATTGTAATAATGCAGGCAACAGATGATGGTGTCTTGGACCAAGAGGGCAGCAGGGGGCTGATGAGAAGTGATAGAATTCTGGATGTATTTTGAAGGCACATTCAACGTAATTTGAGAGGTGTTAATAAAAGTGAGGAATCAAGTAGGTATTAGAATGAAAGGAAAGGGGCACCTGGCTGGCTCAGTTAAGCGGCTGCCTTCGGCTCGGTTCATGATCCCAGGATCCTGGGATCGAGCTCCACATTGGGGTGCCTGCTCAGCAGGGAGCCTGCTTCTCTCTCTCTCCCTCTGCTTGCTGCTCCCCCTACTTGTGCTCTCTCTCTCTGTCAAATAAATAAATAAAATCTTTAAAAAAAAAGAATGAAAGGAAAATGAATCAATTTTAAAGTATTTTTCCAAATAATAGCATAGTTGGTATAGTGATATTGCAGAAATGATGAAGCATAGTAAGTGAAAGGAGTCAATGACCCCAATGTTTTCAGTCTGAACAAATGGAAGAATAAAGTTTAATATTATTATCTGCACTTTTCTATAGGTTAGAGATATTTTATTATACACAAAGGCCAGGAATATTTTTAATAATAATTATAAATATAAATTAAAATATTAATTAAAAATTTGGAGATTTTCAAAATTAAGGAATGAGATACTAAAAAACACTGGTGGGAGTATCTCAAAGACAAATGTGTATCTTAAAACTTTTCCATGAAATTTTGTATTATAATCATTATTATGTATGCATGATAACAGTGGTTTTATCTATTTTTAAGTTTTTTATTGATGCATCTCTAACACCTAGAAAAAGGGCAGGCACATAATATGCATTCAGTAGACATTTGTTGAATAAATGAGCAAAGAGAGCCTCATTCATTTGCCAGATCCAATTCTTCCCTTATTATTTAAACCCCATGAATCCTGTTTGATTTACACTATTCTGAATGTTAAAAATTAAGAGACAGCGATATATTTGTGTCATTGTTATCAGAGTAAATATCAATAATTACTAAATCAATCTGAAGAACTTTGAAGAAAAACCCAGAGATGAATTTATTTTTTAACCTTTTTTTTTTAAAAGATTTTATTCATTTATTTGACAGAGATCACAAGTAGGCAGAGAGGCAGACAGAGAGAGAGGAAGGGAAGCAGACTCCCTGCTGAGCAGAGAGCCCGATGCGATGCGGGGCTCGACCCCAGGAGCCTGGGATGATGACCTGAGCCGAAGGCAGAGGCTTAACCCACTGAGCCACCCAGGCGGCCCCCAGAGATAAATTTTTAAGAGAGATTTTAATCTGTGAAATAGTTAAATTAAGAAACTCAGATTTCCTTACATATTTTTTGCTATGCGTATCTTGGAATATGTCTACTTATAAGAGATTACAAAAAATAAGACTACCTTTTGAGATAGAAGATAGCGTAGCTTATGTCCTGCAGGGCAGGATTCCACGTTGGTACACTTACCATTCTTGCTAGGTGATAGCAAAGCTGACTCGATTAACGGTGTGGTTATCCAAGTATGGTTAGCATAGCACTGGGGGCTCACGTGATTATTTAAGTTGAGGATACCTAGACACATCTTTTTAAAAAAACAAATCTGCAACTCTCATCAATGTTTAGGACTAGGTTAAAGTAGGTATTACAATAAAAGAAGTATGAGTTAAACTATTTTTATTTTTTTAAAAGATTTTATGTATTTATTTGACAGAGAGAGAGATCTCTCTGTCTGATCTGCTGTAGGCAGAACAGCAGGCAGAGAAAGAGGAGGAAGGAAGCAGGCTCAGCAGGCTGAGCAGAGAGCCACATGCGGGGCTCGATCCCAGGACCCCGAGATCATGACCTGAGCCGAAGGCAGAGGCTAAACCCCCTGAGCCACTCAGGTGCCTCTAAATTATTTTTAAAATAATAGCATGGTTTGTATGATAATATTGCATAAATTGTGAAGATAGTAAGTGAAAGACTGAAGTTTTAGAAACACTGGGTTAAAGGAATAAGAAAAGGGACAGAGCACATAGTATGCCATAATAATAATGAGCTTTGGAAAGGTAATTGGCATTCTGGACAGATACTACTTTTTTTTTTTTTTAGGATTTTATTTTCAAGTAATCTCTACACCCAACATGGGTTAGAACTTACAGCCCCGAGATCAAGGGTCACAGGCTCCACTGACTCAACCAGCCAGGTGCCCCTGCTTCTAAATGATCCGTGGACAATTATTCAAAGACGAGGTATAAACAGATGGTAGTAAAGAAAAGCTACTAGTACTTAGCTGTGGTGTTATCGCATACAAAGATATGTAGCACTCATGTCAATCAGTGGTCAGCTCATCGAGTGTCTGTGGTCTGTTTTATGTCTCTCTTCACATACGTTACCTTCAACTGAGAAAGAAAAGTACAAGACTGGAGCTACATCTATGTGTTTTACCTCCTTAGAGCAGAACATATACGTGGATATTTAATAAATATTTTAATATTAGTGAAATAATGTATAATATGATTTGATTCAAGAATGACTATTTGTTGGGGCGCCTGGGTGGCTCAGTGGGTTAAAGCCTATGCCTTCAGCTCAGGTCATGATCCCAGGGTCCTGGGATTGAGCCCCGCATCCGGCTCTCTGCTCAGCAGGGAGCCTGCTTCCCCTCCTCTCTCTATGCCTGCCTCTCTGCCTACTTGTGATCTCTGTCTGTCAAATAAATAAATAAAATCTTAAAAAAAAACAACAAAAAAACAAAAATGAGTATTTGTTGGGAGAATAATACGCATATAGAAAAAAAACCACATAGCTACATAGTTGAATTTCTATAAACCAAATGAACGCCTAAAACTTCATTTACCCTTTGTTTTTAAACTGTCTGCTGTGGGGGTGCCTGGGTGGCTCAGATGCCGTCCGTTCAGGTCCCGATCTTGGGAGTCCTGGGATGGAGCACCACGTCGGGCGCCCTGCTCTGTGGGGAGCCTGCTTCTCCCTCTCCCTCTGCCTGCTGCTCTCCCTGATCATGCTCTTTCTCTCTGTCAGATAAATAAATGAATAAATAAATAAATAAAATCTATCTAAACTGTCTACATCACCTGAACTTATTTACATTTACCTGAATGAAATAGAACATTTGACCATTCATCAGGATTTCAGGCCATGTTGTATCTTAGAACTTCATAACTGCTGATGCTTTTATTTATTTATTTATTTATTTATTTATTTATTTTTAAAAGATTTTATTTATTTGACAGAGAGAGATGTGAGAGAGGGAACACAAGCTGGAGGAATGGGAGAGGGAGAAACAGGCTTCCTGCTAAGGAGGGAACCTGGTGAGGGGCTCGGTTCCAGGACCCTGGGATCATGACCTGAGCCAAAGGCAGACGCCCAACGACTGAGCCACCCAGGAGTCCCTGCTGATGCTTTTAATATTTAAAATCTACATGTGAAATAACTGAGCTTATTTTTTGTCTCATTTTTTCCTCTGCCTCAATTTGGGGGTGGGAGGGATTACCATTAAAGTGTTATCTCTGCAGTGCCATATAGAGTTCTTTTTAAGCACCTTGAATTCCAACTGCAATGGGCTTTACTCCCTTTATTTCTTCGGAGTAGTCCCCTTTCCTTTGCTCAAGTAGAAGTCCAAATAGACACAACACATGCATTGTTATTTACCAATAAAGTTTTCCTGCTTTGGTATATTTTAAGTTGCTAAGCTCTCGCTTATTAACAATGATAGCTTTCTTCTGGCCATTTCTCTTCTATGACAAGAGTTAAACACTAAAACAGAAATGGAGATTCCACCAAATCTCATGGCCTGTCCCTCGTGAAAATTGTGTTCTGGATTCCTTAGCTGCGCCTAAAATGATCATTTTCCCTTGGCAAATCATTACGATTTTCAAATTCAGAAGACAACTTCATCAGGATTACAGAAAATCACAAAGTTTGAACATAGGCTAGCAGTTTAATTAAAATTTCAAGGAGTTTTGATAATGAGCAATTATATGTTTTGAATTTCACTGGCTGATACAGTGAAACAGAATAAATTTTTGCACCAATACTTGAAAAACTATGATCATCTTTCTCTGGTGTTTTCCTTTTCCCCTTTCTTGCTTTTCTTTTTTTTTTCTTTTTCTTGTTCTTTGTGAGTCTACCTCCATCGTATTTTTCTCCTACACTGAGTCCTTTTAACTAAAGAGCTTCGTCCTTTTCTTCCTTGGTGTGTACGTGCATGTCTCCGTTCCTCTGAATCTCCAGCTACTTGTCTTTTTTCATTCATCCACTAATTTTATGTTTTCTGTTTCTGTCTCTGTTTCTCTCTTTCTGGATTCTTTCCTCCCATCTTCCCTCCTTCCTTCCCATTTCTGCTGTTCTTTCTCTTGCCTGATAGCCAAGAAATTTATCTCAAGAGCTTAAAGCAATGTATACCTGAGTAATTTGAAAGTCATAATGTTCGCTTTTTTTTTAATGCATTGTATTTATTTTGTGGGTTTTTTTTTTTAAAGATTTTATTTATTTGAGAGAGAGAATGTGCATGCACAGGAAGGGGGGGGCAGATGAAGACGGATAAGCAGACCCCCCCACCCAAGCAGGGTGCCCGATCTGACCCTGGCTCGATCCTGGGATCATAGCCTGAGCCAAAGGCAGATGGTTATATTTATTCTGAACATTTATCCACAAATTTCTTTGTCATTGACAGGCTATTACAAATCAAAGTAATGATAATCATATATAATACGTTAATAATAATAAAGTTAATAATAATAAAAACATGAGCACAGGTCCCATAAAGATGTGGTTTCTTAAATATCAAAATTTTCAAAAGCTAGTTAGCTATATTTATGTATGTATGTAAGAGAGGGAGGGAGAGAGCAGGCATGAGCAGGTGAGGGCCAGAGGGAGAGGAAGACAAGCAGACTCCCTGCTGAGTAGGGAGCCCAATTCAGGGTTCAATCTCAAGACCCTGAGATCATGACCTGAGCTGAAATCAAGAGTCAGATGCTTAACTGACTAAGCCACCCAGACGCCCCTTCTAATTAGTTTTTTTTTCTTAATTTATATTATTTTGATGACTTCGATAGTCACTAAGATTCTTAGGGGAAAAAATGAGTATCACATTCTTAACTTCTTCTATTTCCAGAAGTCAGTGGGAAGTATATGTTTTAAGAAAACAATTAATGGGACACCCGGGTGGCTCGGTGGGTTAAAGCCTCTGCCTTCTGCTCGGGTCGTGATCCCAGGGTCCTGGGATCGAGCCCCGAATCGGGCTCTCTGCTCAGCAGGGAGCCCACTTCCCCTCTCTCTCTGCCTGCCTCTCTGCCTACTTGTGATCTCTGTCTGCCAAATAAATAAATAAAATCTTTAAAAGAAAGAAAGAAAGAAAACAGTTAATGAAAATAGACCAGTACTTAGACTCATGCTGGAGAAAATTGTGAACTTTAAAAGAAAAAAACAAAATAATCATACAAACATACAGGCTAAAACAAAAATCAAGAGCAAATGTCAATAACAACAACAAAAAGAACCAACCATGCTCAGATTTTTTTCTTCTATGACACCACATCTAGAAAGCAACAAAATAATGCCTTTGTACTTACAAACTGGGTCCTAAGACTTCTATACTTAGTCACGATGTCACTTCATACATGAAGACAACAGACAGGCTCTAGTATACAAGGGGTCTGAAAGTACTACCCATAACCTTCTGAAAAAAATCTTTTTTTTAGTATTTTATTTATTTATTTGTGAGAGAGAGAGCACAAGCAGGGGAGGTAGGAGAGGGAGAAGCAGGCTCCCCACCGAGCAGGGATCCCGATTAGGAGTCCATCCCAGGACCCAGGGATCGTGACCTGAGCTGAAGGCAGACACTTAACTGACTGAGCCACTCAGGCAGCCGCTGAAAAAAAAAAAAATTTTTTTTTTAAATTTATTTGACAGAGATCACAAGTAGGCAGAGAAGCAGGCAGAGAGTGAGGGGGGAAGCAGGCTCCGCGCTGAGCAGAGAGCCCGATGCAGGGCTTGATCCCAGGACCCTGGGATAATGACCTGAGCCAAAGGCAGAGGCTTTAACCCACTGAGCCACCCAGGCGCCCCGAAAAAAAATTTTTAAGAGAGGATTAAAATAGAGATCCAGAAGTGGAGAGAGATCACCGAACTGAAGGATTGATGGTGAGAATTAAAAACCAATTTAATCATAAAATTATATAATAATAATGTACATAACTACAAAACAAATAAAATGTTTTTAACAGGCCTTAAAAGATACATAATGTAAAGGTAAAAATAACATGAATATAAGAAATGATTCCAATTCCCCAGAGAAATGGGGAAAAATAATGAGAAAGTATGGGAAAAAGTTAAAATGTCCTGATAATTTTTTTGTGTGTGTGCAATTCAAAGACTTTTGGGGTATTCACAGATTTGCATCCACCACCACAAGCCATTTTAGGATACTGTGATTACTCCAAAAAGAAACCTCACAAACCTTAGTGGTCATGCCACAGTCTCACAACTGCCACCCACCTCTGCCCTAGGCAATCACTAGTCTACTTTCATATAAATGGAATCATACATAAATGTATGATTACACATAACTCGTACATAAGTATGTGATCCTTTGACTGGCTTCTTTCTCTTAAGTGTGTGGGGGTTTTTTTGTCTTTTTTTAAAAAATGAATTTATTTTTTAATTTTTAATTTTTTTATTAACATATAATGTATTATCAGCCCCAGGGGTACAGGCCTGTGAATCGCCAGGTTTACACACTTCACAGCACTCACCATAGCACATACCTTCCCCAGTGTCCATAACCCAACCACCCTCTCCCTACCCCTCTCCCCCCCGGCAACCCTCAGTTTCTTAAGTGTGTTTTTAAGGTTCATCTATCTTGTAGCATGTGCTAGCATGTCATTCTTTTTATAACCAAATGATATTCCATATAGATAGACCACTTTCATTAGTTGATGAGCATTTGCTTCTTTCCACCTTTTGGTTATTACAAATAAGGCTGCTATGAAAATTTGTATGTAAGTTTTTGTGTCAACATATGTGTTTCTTTCTCTGGGAGTGGTGAATCATATGGTAACTCAGTATTTAACCATCGAGGGACTGCCAAGCTGTTTTTCAGAGTGGCTGCCCCATTTAACATTCCCACTAGCAATGTATTAGTGTTTTAACTTGTACATATCATAGCCAATACTTATTATTTGGGGGGGGGGGGGGTAGGAGCAGAGGGAGAGAAAGAACCCTGAGCAGACACCCTGCTGAATCGGGGGAGCCTGATGTGGGGCTCGATCTCACAACTCTGAGATCATGACCTGAGCCTAAACCAAGAGTCAGACGCTCAATCGACTGAGCCACCAAGACGTCACTAGCCAATACTTATTATCTGTCCTTTTTGGTTATAACCATTCTAGTGTTGAAGCGGTATCCCATTGTGGTTTTTTTTTTTTTTTTAAGATTTTGTTTATTTATTTGACAGACAGAGATCACAAGTAGGCAGAGAGGCAGACAGAGAGAGAGGAGGAAGCAGGCTCCCTGCTGAGCAGAGAGCCCGATGCGGGGCTCGATCCCAGGACCCTGAGATCATGACCCGAGCCAAAGGCAGAGGCTTAACCCACTGAGCCACCCAGGCGCCCCCTCATTGTGGTTTTGATTTGCATTTCTCTCATGACTGGTGATGGAAAGCATTTTCCATGTGCTTGATACCTTTGCCTTTTTTTTTTTTCTTTTTTGGAGTCATAAATATGAAAATATTTTGTACATTTCTTAATTGAGTTGTCTTTTGTTGTTCTTAAAAGTTCTTCGTATATTCCGGATATGGATGTTTATCAGATATATAACTTGCAAATATTTTCTCCCACTCAGTGGGTTGTCTTCTCACTTCTTTGACAGAGTTCTTCAAAGCTCAAAAGGTTTTAATTTTGATGAAGTTCAATGACCTATTTTGCTTTTATAGTTTGTACTTTTGGCATCATATTTAGGAAAACATTACCTAACTCAAGGTCACAAAGATACTCACCTACGTTTTCTTCTAAAAGTTTATTTATAGTTTCAGCTCTTATATTTAAGTGGATGTTCCATTTTTGGTTAATTTCTATAAGTGGTGTGAGATTCAACTTCATTTCTGTGAGTGGTAGGAGTTGAAAACTTCATCCTTTTGCATGTGTTTATCTGGTTATTCCCAGCACCATTCATTAAAAAAAATTATTTTCCTATTCAATTTTCTTAACACCCTTGCCAAAGACCAAATTACCATAAATGTGAGGATTTATTTCTGGATTCTCAATGCTATTCCATTGATCTATATGTCTATCCTTAGGCCAGCAACACACTATTTTGATCACTGTAGCTTTTGGTAAGTTTTGAAATGGGTAGTGTGACTCCTCCAAATTTGTTATTATTTTTCAAGATTGTTTTGGCTATTCTGGGTCTCTTGCATTTCCATATGAGTTTTTGGATCAGCTTGCCTAATTCTGCAAAAAATGGCAGCAGAGATTTTTATAAGAATTGTGTCTAACCTGTAGATCAATTTAAGGAGTATTCCCATCTAAACAATATTAAGTATTCCAACCATGAATATGGGATGTGTTTCCATTTCTTCCAAAAAGAAAGGTCTCCCTCCTTCCTTCCTTCCTTCCTTCCTTCCTTCCTTCCTTCCTTCCTTTCTTTCTCTTTCTTTCTTTCTTTTTTTAAGATTTTAGTTATTTATTTGACAGACAGAGATCACAGTAGGCAGAAAAAGAGGAAAGGAAGCAGGCTCCCTGCTGAGCAGAGAGCCTGATGCGATGTGGGACTCAATCCCAGGACCCTGGGATCATAACCTGAGCCGAAGGCAGAGGCTTTAACTCACTGAGCCACCCAGGTGCCCCAGGTCTTCTTTCTTTCAATGATGTGTTGTAGTTTCATTCTAGAAGTCTTGCACTTTTTAAAAATTTATTCCTAAGTATGTTATGCTTTTTGATGCCATTGTGAATGGTATTTTCAAACTGCATTTTTTGAGTTTTTACTGGCAATATATAAAAACAATTGATTTTTTTAAAAAAGATTTTTGTTATTTATTCAACAGAGAGATAAAGAGCACAAGTAGGCAGAGCGGCAGGCAGAGGGAGAGGGAGAAGCCCCGCTGAGCAGGGAGCCTGATGCAGGGCTCCATCCCAGGACCCTGGGATTATGACCTGAGCTGAAGGCAGCCGCTTAACCAACTAAGCCACCCAGGCACCCCTAAAAAGTTGACTTTTGTATACTGATTGCATATCCTACAACCTTGCTAAACACATTTATTAGTTTCAGTATTTTTTGATAGATACAATAAGATTTTCTACTAAAAGATCATCTACATTAAAGACTTCTTCCTATCCAATCTTAATGCTCTTTTTTTTCTTTTTTGTCTTATTGCACTGGATAGAAACTCCAGTGCAATGTTGGATAGATGTAATGAAAGTAGACATCCGTGTCTTGTTCCTGATCTTAGAATGAAAGCATTTAGTTTTTCACCATTAAGTGTATTGTTAGCTATAGTTTTCTTCATCAAATGTCCCTTATCAGGTTGAGAAAGTTTCCTTCTTAATTTTCCAAGAGCTTATCTTTTATATTTGTTGAGATGATCATGTGGTTTTTATCTTTTATTGTGTTAATGTTTTATTACATTGGTGACTTTTCTATGCTAGACCAACCTTGCTTTCCTGGGATAAATCCCATTTGGTCCTGGTGTATAAATAATCCTTTACCATGTTGCTGGGTTTGACTTGTTAGTATTTTCTTGAGAATTTTTGTATCTCTATTAATAAAAGATGTTGGCCTGTAGTTTTCTTTCCTTGTGGTATCTTCGTCTGGTCTTAATATCAGAGTAATATTAGCTTCATAACATGAGTTAGGAAGTATTCCCTCCTCTTCTATTTTTTGAAAGACTGTGCAAAAGATAGGTGTTAATTCTTCTTTAAAGTTTTAGTAGAATTCAGCATTCAAGCCATCTGGACCTGGACTTATATTTATAAGAAGATTTTTTTTTAAAGATTTTATTTATTTATTTGACAGACAGAGAACACAAATAGGCAGAGAGGCAGGCAGAGAGAGAGGAAGGGAAGCAGGTTCCCTGCCGAGCAGAGAGCCCAATGCGGGGCTCGATCCCAGGACCCTGGGATCATGACCTGAACCGAAGGCAGAGGCTTTAACCCACTGAGCCACCCAGGTGCCCCATGGGAAGATTTTTTATTACAAATATGATCTCTCCAATGGGTATGAGTCTATTTAAATTTTCTTCTAGAAATTTGTGTATTTCATGTAAGTTATCTAATTTGTTGGCATACTATTCCCTTTTTATCTGTTTAAATTTTATCTATTTAATATATCTATTTAAATTTTCTTCTTCTAGAAATTTGTGTATTTCAGGTAAGTTATCTAATTTGTTGGCATACTATTCCCTTTTTATCTGTACGGTCACTAGTCCCTTTCATTCCTGATTTTAGTAATTTGAGATTTTCTGCTAGGTCAAACTACGTAAGAGTCTGTCAATTTTGTTCATCTTTTCAAGAAACCAGTTTTTGGTTTCATTGGTTTTATATATATATGTGTGTGTGTGTGTGTGTGTGTGTGTGTGTGTGTGTGTATGTATGTATGTGTGTGTGTGTGTGTGTATATATATATATATATATTATTCTCTTTTTCATTTATTTCCACTCTAATTTTTTTGTTTCCTTTTTTCTTCTGTTTGCTTTAAGTTTGCTCTTCTGTTTTAGTTTTCTAGAGTGGAAAGTTAACTTATTGATTTAACATCCCTTCCTTCCTTTCTTTCTTTTTTTTAGGTAGCCTCAATGCCCAGTGTGGAGCCCCATCTGGGGCCCGAATTCACAACCCTGAGATCAAGACCTGAGCTCATGAGACCAAGAGTTGGATGCTTAGCTGACCGAGCCACCCAGGCATAGCCATCTTTTTTCTTTTTTAATATAGGTGTTTACAATTATACATTTCCATCCAAGCACTGCTCTTGTCTGTGTTGGGCTATGTTTTTAATGCTCCAGCAGGCCCTTTACAATTGTGCTTTCACCTTCACTTCTTGCTTGTGCAGAGCCCCAAGGTCAGTCAGAGGTGAAGAGCTAGGGCCTTCTCAGATCTTTGCTGAGCATTGGAAGAGCACTGCATGCACACATATCTTTCTACTTTCCCAGGAACTTTTTGGAGCTTTGCAAAGCCCCACATGGACATCTCATGCCACATTTTTTTCCTTTTAATTTTTTCTTTTTTTTTTTTGGTTAGCTTCTTATTAGCTCCAACCAGTATCACCACCTCATGCAACTGCAATGTTTAACAGTTGCCACTACTTCTTTCTGACACATGTCCTAAGGATAAGACTAGTCAAGCAAAGTGAGCTCTGAGTCAGGTCAAATAAAGTCGACCCTTGGGAATGGAACTTTACAAGGAGCTGAAGATAGGTCATATGGTGACAATTCCCTGGGGATGGAACAACTGGGGAATCTAAGATCCATTCTGCCCTTTCCCACCCAGTGACTGCTAGGCTTCTGGTTTCTATAACTATCATAGTTGTGAGTCTGCTGATTTTTAAGTCCACACAGGAAATGGGGAGAGGAGAGTGGGAATAGGGCAAGCCAAAGCCCACAAAGCTTGCTGCTTTTACTGATGTTCAACTGTTTTTCTTGAATAAATAATTCTGGAATATTGCAAACCTTTTGTTAATTTCCAGAGTTCTGAATAAGTTGATTTTTTTACAATTTTTATCAGTGTTCCCTTGCTTTTATGGATGAGCAGATTTTCATAGATTCTAATTCAGCCATTCTGGAAATGTTTCTACATAAGTGCATTTTGAGATTTCCATATTTATACAGAGTGTTTGGGGGGTTATATTTTATTATTTACCTTTCATTTAATTGTATTTTGGTTATGTGGCAAGTTTTAAACTGTAGAAGCCAGATTAAAAATCAAAGAGATCTATTAGAGAAATTAAGAAAACAATCTCATTTATAATTGCATCAAGAATAAAATAAAATACAAGAATAAATTTAACCAAGGAGGTGAAAGATGTGTACACTGAAAACTGTAAGACACTGATGAAAGAAATTCAGGAAGACACAAATAAATGAAAAGATATTCCATGCATATGGAATGGAAAAACTGATATTGTTAAAAATGCCCATACTACCCAAAGTAATCTACAGAGTCAATGTAATCTTTATCAGAATTCCAATGGCATTTTTCATAGAAATAAAATAATCTTAAAATTCATGAGTAACTGCAAAAGACTCTGAATAGCCAAAGCAATCCTGAGAAAGAAGAACAAAGCTAGAAGCATTATACTTCCTAATTCCAAACTAATTACAAAACTATAGTAATCAAAATAGTATGGTATTGGCATAAAAACAGACATATAAATCAATGAACAGAATCAAGATCTCAGAAATAAACCCACATACACATGGTTCACTAATGACAAGAGAGCCAAGAATATACAATGGGGAAAGGAAAGTCTCTTCAACAAATAGTGTTGGGAAACTAGACAGCCATATACAAAAGAATGAAACTGAACCACTATCTTACACCATACACAAAATTAACTCAAAATGGATTAAAGTCTTGAATGTTAAGACTTTAAAACGTTAGCTCCTCGAAGAAGCATAGGCAGTAAGTTCCTTGACATCAGTCTTGGTTCAATTGAGGTCCATATAATGATCTTGCAACCTGGTGCCTTGGTAAACTTACTTTTTAGTTCTAGCTTTTTTTTTTTTTAATCCCAAAGGATTTCATTATTATTTTTAAAGATTTATTTAGAGAGAGGGGTGTGCATGTGCAAGTGGAGGGGAGGGGCGGGGGAAAAGGGAGAGAGATCCTCCAGCAGTCTCCACACTGAATCCTAGGGCCCTGAGATCATGACCTGAGCTGAAACCTAGAGTCAACACTTAACCAACTGAGTCACCCAGGCACCCCCCAAAGGATTTTCTATCTAGATAGTAATGTTGTCTGAGTCTAAAGACAGTTTCATCATTCCTTTTACAAACTGAATGTTCTATTCTTTCTTTTTTTGCCTTAAGACACTGGCTAGAACTCCCAGTACAAGTTTGAAAAAGTTGGTGAGAGTAGCTACCCTTACCTTGTTTTGGAATTTAGGAAAAAACACTCATTATACCAGTAAGTATATTAGCTGTATGTTTTGTGTAGCTGCTCCTTTTTGGGTTGAGAAAACTACCTTTTATTCTTAATTTGCTAAGAGTTTGTTTTTAATCTGAAATGATGTTGGGTTTTATTAAAATTTTTTACATATATTGAGAGATTATCATATGGTTTTTCTTTTTTGGTCTATTAATATGGTTAACTACATTGGTTTACTACACTGATTGTAATTTAAAAGATATCTCAATTTGTACTTCAATTGTACTTCAGTTTAAGCACTCAGTCAAAGCTTCATTTTCACGCTCCATGTCCCATGTGGATAGTGGCTACTGTATTAGGCCATGCAGACTTCTATGTTCTCAGCCACTCTCCTATACTGCTTTCTACAACAATTACCCAAAAAGCACCTCAGCCAGACACCTGCCATTCAGGGAGCAGAAAACACACAATGTAGAACTTAACAGCCAGTGCATTAGAAATTATTCCAGGTAACAGACCATAAAACCAAGATCCAAAGAAGATGGTGTCATACATATGCCTATGAAAGAAAGAGAAAGGGGTACTAGTGCTCTTTTCATTACATAACCTACTATTCAAGAGTTTTAGGAGAAAAACAAACACTAGAAAATAATTTCTCCATTATAGACCAAGACTTGAGAAAATAAATAACCTAGCAAGATGCAAAAACTCTTTTTTTTTTTTAAAGATTACTTATTTATTTATTTATTTGAGAGAGCACGAGCAGAGGAGAGGAGCAGAGGGAGAAGCAGGCTCCCCTGAGCAGGAAGCCCGATGTGGGCCTTGATCCCAGGACACTGAGATCATGACTTGAGCCAAAGGCAGACGCTTAATCAACTGAGCCACCCAGGTACCCCAGAGACTTTTTTAAAAAAGGTATGGAAAAGGGAAGCCTGGGGTACCTGGGTGGTTTAGTTGGTTAAGTGCCCTACTCTTGGTTTCAGCTCAGGTCATGATCTCAGGGTTGTGAGATCGAGCCTCACGTGGGGATCCTTGTTCAGTGAGGAGTCTGCTTAGAAGAGTCTCTCCTTCTGCCCCTCTGCACCTCCTAAAAATAAATAAATAAATCTTAAGGGGTGGGGAGGCAGGGCAAAGCAGAATCAAAATGCCCAAAATCCTCTCTCAGGCTAAAAGCAGGCCTGGAGCTTTGGCCTGGGTTAAGGTCTTATGAGAAGATAAAGATGGAAAGAGAAGGGGCAGGGTGATGATCTGTATCTTGTGGACATGGGAACAATCAAGAACCAAAGTCTAAGTTTTGGTCAAGGAAACAAAGGTAGTCTGGAACCGTCAATCCAGGGGCACAAAGAACAGGATCAGAAATAAATGATTATCAGAAGTAGTTAGACCACCTAAGCAAAATGGCTTATGGTGTGGAAACAAGATGGCTGCTCAAAAGCAAGAGTTTATATGGGGTAAAGGAGACCTTCACCAGGATCCTGCCTGTGTGAGGGTCACATTGGGGGGTACGTTCCTTGAGATACATAAAGCTCTCAGACTTCATTGCATGCCTGCTGAGATTATTAAATAAGAAACAGAAAAATCGGGGCACCTGGGTAGCTCAGTGGGTTAAGCCTCTGTCTTTGGCTTGGGTCATGATCTTGGGGTCCTGGGATCGAGCCCCCCCTGCTCAGCAGAGAGCCTGCTTCCCCCTCTGTCTCTGCCTGCTGCTCTGCCTGCTTGTGATCTCTCACTCTCTCTGTCAAATAAATAAATAAAATCTTAAAAAAAAAAAGAGAGAGAAACAGAAAAATCTGTTTGAAGACCTGAACACTATCTAAGCACACCATCAAGTGGATTCTTCCCACTTTGTTTTAACACCATCAAGTAGCTGGAGCTGATTCACTCCCTCTGGAAAACCTAGCCCCATACCAGGACCAGAGACCATGTTCGTCTTTTGTTACTTGCTAACATGGCTTTGCTCTGTTCTTCTGGGACTTGAGTTATTCTATGCTGTTCATACAGTTAAGGATAAGCCCAAAGTCCAAAAGACCTAAATCTCATGGCTGTTGTCAGACCTCCTTACTTTGACTTGTTCATATTTCTTGTCTCTGTCCATATATGGTGGGAAGGTGTTACAATTTGAATTTTTAGTTTGTGTTATGTTTTTAAGACTAGCCATCTTTTTTTTTTTTAAGATTTATTTATTTTAGAGAGAGAAAAAAAGAAAGAGAGCACGAGTGGGAAGGGGAGAGGGAGAGAGAGAGAGAATCCCAAGCAGACTCTGAGCTCACTCATCACGGAGCCCAACCCAGGGCTCAATCTCATGACCCAAAGATCATGACCCAAGCTGAAACCAAGAGTCCTACACTCAACCAACTGTGCCACCCAGGTGTTCAAGACTATCCATCTCTTTAATTTGTTTTTGTGTCAGTTTTAGTAGGTTTTTAATAGTTTGTGCTTCTGATCTAAATTGTCACTTTTTATTGACATGCACTTATTCATATTTTATTGCCCTTTCAATGTCTATAAGTTTTAAAGAAATATCCAACTTTATTTCAGTCATTGATAATTTTTGCTTTTATTTTTGTTACTGGTTTTACTAGAAATTTATCAGTTTTGTTAACTTTTCCAAAGAACCAACTTTTGGCTTTGTTAATTTTTTTCAAGTGGATTCCTATCTTCCAATACATTAATTTCTTTTTTTTTTTTAAAGGATTTTATTTATTTATTTGCAGACAGATCACAAGCAGGCAGAGAGGCAGGCAGAGAGAGAGGAGGAAGCAGGCTCCACGCTGAGCAGAGAGCCAGATGCAGGGCTCCATCCCAGGACCCTGGGATCATGACCTGAGCTGAAGGCAGAGGCTTTAACCCACTGAGCCACCCAGGCACCCCCAGTATATTAATTTCTGCTCTTAAGTTTATTTCTTTTCTTCTACCATTTTCAGTTTAATTTGTTATTTTTTAAAATAGATCATTGATGGGCACCTGGGTGGCGCAGTCATTGAGCGTCTGCCTTCAGCTCATGTCATGATCCCAGGGTCCTGGGATAGAGCCCTGCCTCGGCCTCCCTGCTCCACGGGGAGCCTGCTTCTCCCTCTCCCTCTGCTTGTATTCCTTCTCTCGCTGTGTCTCTGTCAAATAAATAAATAAAATCTTTAAAATAAAATAAATAAAATAGGTCATTGATATGGGAACTTAAATAATTGACTTTCAACCTTTTATTATTTTAATACTGAGCCACCTAGGCACCCCACATTATTATTATTTTTGAAGTTTCCTTCTTAATTGAAGTAATCTCTACACCCCAAGTGGGACTAAAACTCATGAGATCAAGAGTAGTATGCTCTTCCAACTGAACATAGCTTCAAAAAAATATACAAAGCAAAAATTGACAGATCTATAAAGAGATATAGATAAGTCTACAAAGATAGAGATTTCCACCCTATCTCTCAGTCACAAATAAAACGGGCAGACAAAAAATTAGTGTATAGAAGATTTGTACAACATAATTTATCAGCTTGACCTATTCAGCCTATGTAGAAACCATCCCCTGACTACTGCAGAATACATATTTTTCTCAAGGATACATAGAACACTTGCCATAACAGACAATATGCAGGGCCATAAAGCAAGTCTTCATAAATTATAAAGGATTGATTTTGTCACCCAAAATATTTTCTCTAACCACAATGAAATTAAACTAAAAATCAAGAACAGAAAGATAATTAAAAAAGAAAAATTGATGGGTGGGAGGCGGGAGCACCTGGGAGGCTTAGTCAGTTAAATGTCTGCCTTTGGCTCAGGTGATGATCTCAGAGTCCTGGGATGGAGCCTCATGCTGAGCTCTCTGCTCAGCAGGAGATCTGCTTCTCCTTCTCACTGTCCCTCTGTGCTCTCACTCTCTCTGTCTCTCTCAAATAAATAAATGCAATCTTTAAAAAAAAATTTTTGTTTTAAGTAAAATCAATGCGCAGTGTGGGGCTTGAACTTATGACCCTGAGATCAAGAGTTGCATGCTCTACTGACTGAGCCAGCCAGGCACCCCGGAATGATAAATTTTAAATCCCCAAGCTTTTGGAAATTGAGGACAGTATGTCCAAAAACTTCACAGATGAAAGAAAAAAACACAGTGGAAATTTTTAAATATTTTGAATTAAATATAATAAAAATAGAATAAAATTTGTGAGATACAGCTAAAATAGTCCTTAGAAAATTTAGCACTTGGGTCACCTGCGTGGCTCAGTCAGCTAAGCATCCGACTCTGGATCTCAGCTCAGGTTTTGAACTCAGGGTCTTGAGTTCAAGCTCTGGACTAGGCTCCATGCTGGGTGTGCAGCCTACCTAAAAAAACAAAAAAACAAAAAATAAAAAATAAAAAAAAGCAGAATTTAAGGAGAGAGGGGCTTTTTCAGGGCTTAACTTCCTTCTCAAAACAGTTTAATGGGACACATAGTACCAGTTAGCATACATCAAGAATAGCCACTGCTCTCTGCACACCCCGCCCCCTTTCTTTCATTCTCTTGCTTGTTTTGGAAAGCACTGATAGCCTTTTGACTCTTCTCTGTGTAGCATACGTGACAGATCCCACTGTGCTTCCATCTGTTCTATTTCAACATAACTTCAGGGATAGGGAAGTAGTGTAGGGCTCACAAACAATATGCTGGTAGGTTCCACTTCGTTTATAAATACAATGGGGAAAGGAAAACAAAGAAAAATTCTGACTTGTCTTTTTTCATTCCTTGAATAAAGAAATGTTTAGTGTTACAATTTTACAATTGAAACGGTTTTATGCTGTGTGTTTTGTAGACGTGGATCACAGAAGGGGTGGGATGTAGAAGTAGGAAAGAATATTGGAAAGGTGTTCAACATCTTTCCACCCTCAGATGAGAGCTGGTTTTGGGTTGGAAACAGGACACAGGTCATGAAGACTTAAAGGACAAGCCAAAAGGAACGCTTCCTCCAGAATGCACAAACTAACAGAAAATGTTAAAGTTACTTTCTATACTGGGCTTTGGAAACTGTCATTCCGCAGCAGGCTTTGGATTCTTCCAGATCTTCTGGCCAAATCCTAAATTCTGTATATCAAATTCCTTCCTGGTTTCTCTTTAAAGGAAATTATCTTGAAATAAGATCAGTCTGGGTCATCTGGTGGTATCTTCTTCTTCTTCTGTTAGAGAAAAAGAAAGAAAAATGCTGTTCCAAGGTTAAAAAATTTAACTTTCATTTTACAACAGGTTATGTTATAGAAGTGCAAGACCATGTTTATTTTTCAAGCGCAATAGCGACATCTAGTGGACTAAATGCTTCAATAATTTACCAAGTAGATAGATAAACATTTTCTATTTCTGTCGTAAAGAAAAAAATATGCTTCAAAAAATTTGTCCCTCAGTAAATGTTTTCTTAATATATATACATACAGGTCAGTGGTCACTGATAGAGGAAGTTTCCCACACTTACTCGGAAATGGCTCTCAGTGATTTGTGTGAGCAGGGCCTTGGGCCCCATAGATACTAGGTAATACCCTGCATTCTCAAAACTTTTCTTAGCATGGGAACAAGATCTGTTTCTATCCCCCTTTCTTCCCTCCCATCAGAACTCTGAGGAGGTGTTCTGACAATAGCCACACTTAAGGGGAAGCTCTGATCATACCCCTCAAAGGTACTAGGAGACGATAGTGAAATAATATCTCTTAGAGATCAGGGTTGGAGTCTGGTTAGTGTCAAGCATGGGAGAAGATTATTAAAGTCAGATTTCTAGAAAAGCTATGTGCCTGCAGAAGAGGAGCTTCTTCATCCTATATTTTAATATACTAAGCTAGATCACATGTAACTAAGTAGCCAACTAAATAACTCCACTGATAAACTCTAAATTGTTTTTTGTTCTCTTTCAGGTTTAATGTGGCTCAGAAGCCTTGGAGAACTGCCCAGCCCTTGGCTAGAAGACACGATTGGTTCTAATGTATAAGAGGACGCCTGAGGGCACCTGGGTGGCTCAGTGGGTTAAGGCCTCTGCCTTCAGCTCAGATCATGATCTCAGGGTCCTGGGATTGAGCCCCGCATCGGGCCCTCTGCTCAGTGGGAAGCCTGCTTCCTCCTCTCTCTCTCTGTCTCCCTCTCTGCCTACTTGTAATCTCTGTCTGTCAGATAAATAAATTTAAAAAATCTTCAAAAAAAAAAAAAAGGACGCCTGTGCCTGATGACTAACGAAAGCTCCCACTTGTTCAGTGTCTACTGAATCAAGGCACGATGCTCAGATTTTATATACATTAACTCGTATCATGTCTAATACACACAATCCTGGTGTGTAGGCATTATTCAATCTATTTTTATAGATAAGAAAGATGAGGCTTTAACAAGTCACATAACTTAAGTAGCAGAGTCAGAGAGTAAATCTCGGTGATTTCAATTCTAAAGCCCATTATCTTTTCAGGATATACATTGCCTCCTGCCATAAAACTGGAAGGAAAAGAAAATGGAAGCCATTCCTTTTCATTAGTGTCTAGGACACTGATAAAGCACTTTTACTATTATCTTAAAAGGGAAAAATAACACATTTCCTCCCCTGCTTTGTACTATCACATTTGGTATATTATATATTTTTTTACTTCAAGAGGAGAAATTGGCAATGATGCTGCTTCATTATACCTTTAAAAATACCATAAAATTTGATCTGTATTAGCTGAGAGGTGAGAGCATGGTTACTAGAACCAGTTGCTTAAATACAAACCCTGGCTCGCCTATTTATATGCTGCACAAACTTGAACAAGACACTTAACTTCTCTGGGCATCAGTTTCCTCGTTTGCAAATGGGATTATAGTATCTGTTTCCATCTCTGAGATAATAGGCTGTTGTGAGGATTGAGTAGAGTGCTGAGAGCAGTGTCTGGCACAGAACAAAGGCTCAGTATCATCCTTACTGTTGGAACTGTTTCTATTAATATGTTAAAAAGTAACAAGTTATTTGTTATTGAATTTATTTTTAAACATTTTATTGAGGTGTAATTCACATAACATAAAATTCACCCATTTGAACAGTACAATTCAATGATTTTTAGTGAATGTACTGACCTATGCAACAAATACAATTCAGTTCTAGGACATTTCCATGACCCTAAAAAGTTCCCTTGTGTCCATTTATAGTTAATCCCCACTACCATCCTCAGCCCTAAACAATCACAGATCTGCTTTTTGTTTTATAAATTTGCCTTTTCTAAACATTTCATGTAAATGGAATCATACAATATATAGTCTCTCTGTAGTAGTATTAGTAGCTGGTTCCTTTTACTTGCTGAATAATATTCCATTGTATGGATAGGAACACTGTATTTACTCATTCACCCAGCTGATCAACGTTTGAGTTTTTTCCACTTGTTGTCTATTCTGAATGATGCTGCTGTGAACATTCACTTGCTAGTCTTTGTGTGGACAGATGTTTTCTGTTCTCTTCAGTAATCTCTAGGAATGGACTTCCTGGATCATACAGTAAATCTGTTTTTTTTAAGTAACTGCCAAATTGTCTTCCAAAGTGGCTGCACCATTTTTTGATTGCACCAACAATGTATGGATTCCCCTTTCTCCACTTCCTCACTAACACTTGGTAAGGGCTGTCTTTTTCATAGTCATTCTAATTAGTATGTAGTAGTATCTCATTGTGGTTTTAATTTGCATTTCCCTAAGGTTCATAATGTTGAACACCTTTTCATGACTGTATTAGTCATTTATATATATCTTTTGTGAAATATTTACTCTTTTATTCATTTTTTTAATTGAGTTGTTTGGCCTCTTTTTAATGATTTCTAGTCAATATGGAATGTTTCTCCATGTATTTAGATCTTTAATTTTTCTCAGCAACATCTTGTGGCTTTTAGTGTATAAGACTTGCATTTCTTTTGTTAATTTTTCCTACATATTTTTATTCTTTTTGAAGTCCTAGTAAATGGCTTTGTTCACTTTTAGGTGTTCATTGTTAATATGTAGAAATACAACTGATTTTTGTATACTGATCTTATATCCTATAACTTCAATTGATTCATTATTAGTTCTAATAATGCTTTTTTTGTGGATTTGTTAAGGTTTTCTATTTATAAGGTTATATCATTTACAAATAAAGACAGTTTATTTCTTTACTTCCAATCTGACTGACATTTATTTATTTGTTTGTTTATTTATTTATTTTTGGTTGCCTGACTGCAGTGGCTAGAAATCCAGTTAAATCTTGAATAGAAGTGGTGAGAACTGGGACGCCTGGGTGGCTCAGTTGGTTAAGCAGCTGCCTTCGGCTCAGGTCATGATCCCAGAGTCCTGGGATTGAGTCCCACATCGGGCTCCTTGCTTGGCGGGGAGCCTGCTTCTCCCTCTGCCTCTGCCTGCCACTCTGTCTGCCTGTGCTCGCTCGCTCTCTCTCTCTAACAAATAAATAAATTAAAAAAAAAAAAAAAGAAGTGGTGAGAACAGATATCCTTGTCTTATTCCCTATCTTAGTGGGGAACATAATCAGCCTTTCACCATTAGGCATGTTAGATGTAGGTTTTTTGTAGATGCTTGTTATCAGATCATGGAAATGCCCTTCTTTTTAGTTAGTTGAGAGTTTGTTTTGTTTTTGTTGGTTTTTAAAAATTCATAGTGGATTCTGAATTTTGCCAAATGCCTTTGCTATGTTTATTGAAGTAATCACAATTTCTCCCTTTATTCTATTAGTATGATGTGTTACATTAATCAGCTTTTGGATGTTAAACCAATCTTACATTCCTGGGGTAAACTCAGTTGGCCATGGTGCATAATGTCATTTATATGCTGCTAGATTTGGTTTGCTAATATTTGGTTGTGAATTTTTTTGTCTACATTCATGACAGATATCGGGCTATACTTAACTTGTTATGTCTTTGTCTGAATCTGGTATCAAGGTTATGCCAGACACAGAATGAAAGGGAAATGCTCCCCTCCCACTCCGTCTCCCATTTTTTGGAAGAGTTTGTAAATGATTAGTATTAATTCTTCTTTAAATGTTTGATAGAGGGGCACCTACCTAGCTCAATCAGAAGAGCCTGTTGATCTCAGGGTCATGAGTTTGAGTCCCACATCAGGTACACAGACTACTAAAACAAAACAAAACAAAACAAAAATTAAAAAAACATGTTTGATAGAATTTACCAGTGAAAGCATTTGGACAGGTTTTTCTCTGTGGGAAGTTGTTGTGGTTTTTTGATTTTCATTTTTACTTTTTTTTTTTTTTTTGCTTTTACTAATTCAATCTTTTACCTATTACAGATCTATTCAAATTTTGTCTCTTCTTAAAAAATTTTTTTTTTATTAAGAGGCGCCGTGGTGGCCTAGTCATTGAGCGTCTGCCTTTAGCTCATGTCATGATCCCGGGGTCCTGGGATGGAGCCCTGCATCGGGCTCCCTGCTCAGTGGGAAGCCTGTTTCTCCCTCTTCCACTTCCCTTGCTTGTGTTCCCTCTCTTGCTGTGTCTTTCTCTGTCAAATAAATAAATAAAATCTCTCTATATATATATATGCACACACACACACACACACACACACACGTATCTTTATATATGTATGGTTATACATATATATATTTAATTTAAATAAATAGATATTTTATTTTTAGTATTTATTTGAGAGAGACGGTGCATATGCATGAGTGGGGGGCGGGGGAGGAGCAGCTAGAGAAGGAGAAACAGACTCCCTGGTGAGCAAGGAGCCTGACTCAGGACCCTGAGATTACCACCTGAGCCAAAGGCAGATGCTTAACCAACTGAGCCATGGAGGTGCCCCTTTCTTGAGTCAGTGTTGGTAGTTGTGTCTTTCTAGGAATTTGTGCATTTCACCTAGGTTACTAATTTGTTGCCATAATGCTTTCCATCCTATTTGTGTCTGATCCTTTTATCCCTGTAGTATGAATGGTTATGTTCTATCTTTCTCTACTGGTTTTAGTAATCTGTATCATCTGTCTTTTTTCTAGCTGTCTTTTTAGTTTAGCTAAAACTTTGTCAATTTTGTAGATTTTCTCAAAGAATTAAATTTAAGTTTTATTGATGGTCTATTGTTATTGTTCATTTTCTCATTTATTTCTTCTCTAATCTTTATTATTTCCTTCCTTCTGCTTGGTTTGAGTTTGATTTACTCTCTCTCTCTCTCTCTCTCTTTTTTTTTTAGTTTGACTTACTCATATTTCTAGATTTTTTTAAAAAGATTTTTTTAAAAAGATTTTATTTCTTTATTTGTCAGAGAGAGAGAGCACAGGCAGATAGAGTGGCAGGCAGAGGCAGAGGGAGAAGCAGGCTCCCTGCCGAGCAAGGAGCCTGATGTGGGACTGGATCCAAGGATGCTGGGATCATGACCTGAGCCGAAGGCAGCCGCTTAACCGACTGAGCCACCCAGGCGTCCCATAAAGGTTTTATTTATTTATTTGACAGACAGAGATCACAAGTAGGCAGAGAGGCAGGCGGGGGGGGGGTGAAGCAGACTCCCCACCGACTAGAGAGCCTGATGCAGGGCTCCATCCCAGGACCCCCCAGATCATGACCTGAGCCGAAGGCAGAGGCTTAACCCACTGAGCCACCCAGGAGCCCCTCTAGATTTTTTTAAGGAGGAAACTTGGTTTATTGATTTTGAGATTGTTCTTTTCTAATAGAGACATAAAGGTTTATAAATTTTCCTGCTCTGTAGCTGCATCTCATAAGTTGTGATGTGTTGTTTGCATTTTAATTCAGTTTGAAATACATTCTAATGTCTCTAATGATTTCTTTTTTGACCTATGGGTTATTTAGAAACATTTAATTTTTAAATATTGTTGGATTTTCCCAAATGTCCTTCTATTATTGATAATTTACTTTTGTTGTGCTCAGAAAGCATTCTTTGAAAAAAAAAAACCATTCTTCGTGTGATTTCAATCCTTATAAATATACTGAGACTTATTTCATAGCCTTCTATATGGTATCTTAAAGAATGCTCCACATATGCTTAAAAAGACTGTATATTTTACTTCAGATTGGTGGAAAACTCTAGGTTTCACATAGGTCAAGTTGGTTAACAGTGTTTTAAGACTTCCGTAACTTCTGATTTTCTGTCTAGCTATTATTTTAGCTTTTGAGAGTAGTATATTAGAATCTCCAGTTATTATTGTTGAATTATATTTCTCTCCTCAGTTCTCTCAGTTTTTGCTTCATACATTTGAAGGTCTACTCTTAGATGTATATATGTTTTTAACTGTTTATCTTCCTGATGGACTGATCATGTTATCATTATAATGTCCCTTTTCTCCTGTAGTTAACAATGTGTTTGGTCTTAAAGTCTATTTCATCTGATATTATAGCTATTCCATGTCTCTTATGGCTATTTTTTGCATCATTTTATTTTCAGCTTATTTGTATCTATGAAGGTGTGTCTCTTATAGACAGCATATAGTTGGATCCTATTTACTTATATCTCTGTCTTTTAATTGGAGTGCTTAATTCATTCAGATTTAATATAATTTTATGGTTAGATTTATGCCTACCATTTTTCAATTTGTTTTCTTTTTTTAAATTTTTTTTATTTTATTTTTTTTAAAGATTTTATTTATTTATCTGACAGACAGAGGTCACAAGTAGGCAAAGAAGCAGGCAGAGAGAGAGAGAGGAGGAAGCAGGCTCCCCGCAGAGCAGAGAACCTGACGCAGGACTCGATCCCAGGACCCTGGGATCATGACCTGAGCTGAAGGCAGCGGCTTAACCCACTGAGCCACCCAGGCGCCCCTTGTTTTCTTTTTTAATTAACTAACTTATTTTTTAAATTTGTTTTCTTTATGTGTCATGTCACTGTTGTTCCTCTGTTCCACCTTTATTGTTTTGTATGCATTAAACAAACATTCCTTGGTATACCATTTTAATTCCTTTGTTCATTTTTAAGCTATTTTTTACTCGTCTTCTTACTGGTTCCTCTAGGAATTATGGTATATATCTTTATCATAATTTACTTCAGGTTCATACTGACCAATTCTGGTAAATATAGCAAACTTGCTCTGATATACTTTCATTTTCTCCCTCCTCTTATAATGATGGGACAGATTGAGATTGATAATCTCAAAGGTCCCAGATATTTTCAGGTGATAGAAAGTTAAAGAATAGAAAGAAATGCTGTCTTCCAGGAAAGGGATACACATGCACAAAGACATGAATCAAGAAACAGCCAGTTTAGTAGCACAAAATGCAACAAGGAAACGAAAGATGAAGTAACAAAGGCCAGATCGTGAAAGTCCTCATATACCATACTAAGTCAATGGGAAAGAGGGTTGGTGGGGCACAATTTATTTTAAAGCATATAGAGACATAGTCACATGTGCATTTCAGTTAGACACTAACACAAATGTAGGAGGTCAATTTCAGGGAGGCGCCATTGGACAAATCAGAGCTCTCTTGTGATCTTGTGTGTTTGTTTGTTTGTTTTGACTTACCAATGTAGTTTTTGTGAATCCTTACATGGGGTCAGGAGTCAGACCCTTAGGCCTATACACATTCTATCTTTAGCCTGTAAAGCTCCAAAGCCATAAACACCAACAGCTGGGGATTCACTGTGTGTTAAGTCATGCAAGGCAATGTTCAATTATTCAGAATTCATCTACTGAGTTTGCATATAATTAAATACATGGTATCTCTGTCTCATTCCTTCTTCCTGCCTTAATCTCATTTACTGGTTGATTAGCTCCTTCATATTATATATGAAGAAAAAGAAAAAGCCAAGGTGAGTATGCTTTTCTTCTTTATACTTTGAGTAAAAAGCAGACAAGTCAGAGTTTTAAACTAAGAGTTCAAAAGAAAGTCATGGCTATCAGTATATTGTTACTAACCCTTACCCTAGCCTCTAGAGTAAATTATAATTTTTTCTCTTTTTAATATTCACCAGCTTTCATGTCACCAGAACACTCTCAAAAAATTAATAATTTTAATTAATGTGCTTAATTTTCAATTAATAAGGCATACATTTTCTTTTGTTTAAACAGGTTTATTTCATATGAGACTACTTGAATCTCCTCCAAATCCCACCTGAAGGGTAATTTTGAATAAAATTTATACAGGCAGGAAATAGTAAGTAATTGATAGTAACACTACCAAAAACTGCCAATTGAACTACTATAGCTTGATGGTAAATATCCAAGATATTCTCTCTCTGTTTTTTTTTTTTCTTTCTTTCTTTCTTTGTTTAAGTAGGCTCCATGCCCAATGTGGGGCTTGAACTCATGACCCTGAGATCAAGTGTTGCATAATGTACCAACTGAGCCAGCTAGGAATCCCCAAGATATTGTCTCTCTGAATGAAAGATTTTGACAGTCTATCCATCAAACTTGAAAATGACATGCAACCAGAAGGCATGCTAATATACTTGTTGGCAGTCTAGGGATACAAACAGATTAAGAAAGCTAAAATAATGAGGCAAAATAAGAGAATTAAAATTTAACACATATGAACATTGTGCCAGTTATAAATGAGTTTGACTATATATAATAGAAAGTCTAAATTTGTAATAGTTTAACCAAATATGCAATATTCATAAGAAGGAAGTGTGAGAGCACCCCAAACTCCTCAGACAATGCTTGGACAGTGGTGTTCCCACTGCAGGATTCTCAAACTGAGTTGTCCTCTTAGGAGGTCATTAGAATGGTAAGAGGACTCAAATCCATGTCTGTAGAAAATACTTGAAGAGAGTGAGGCGTTTATTTTGGAGACAAAAACAACAAAAAAAAAGGTGTTTGAAGTACCATCTTAGGAAAGGAGAATCAGATTTTCTCTATACTAGTCCAGATGGCAAAAACAGGATCAACTGGTAGACATGGCAGAGAGCAGATTTCAGTTCAAATTGAATTTTTAACATTAGAACACCCTAGAACTAAAATAAGCTATTCAAGGAGATAACAAATATAATGGCAATAACCTCCTGAGGGTTTACAATGTCCCAGGAACTACTCTAAGTGCTTCACAAGAACTAACTTATTTTAGAGCAGAGGGGGCCACGATGGCAGAGGGGTAGCAGACTGAAATGACATCAGGTCCCAGGAGTTCAGCTAGAGAGTTACCAAACCATTCTGAAAACCTACAAGCTCAACAGGAGATAGAAGAGAAGAAGAGCACCAATTCTAGGAACAGAAAATCAACCACTATCTGAAAGGTAGGATGTGTGGAGAAGTGAATCTGAAGCGTTGGGAAGATAGACCACAGTGCAGAGGGGCTGGCTCCCAGCAAGTGGTGGAGCAGCAGAGCACAAAATCAGAACTTTTAGAAGTCTGCTGCACTGAGGGACATCACTCCAGTGGCTAAGTCGGGGTGGAGCCCCTGCGGGGACAGTGTGGTCTCAGGTCCCACAGGGCCACAGAAAGATCAGAGGTGTCTGAGTGTGGCAGAGCTCTCAAGTACCTAAGTGGGGAAGCTGACTATAGAGACAAAGCCAAGGAGTGAGATTTCAGATCGGGGTTAACTTTTTTTTTTAAAGATTAAAAATTTTTTTTAAATTTATTTGACAGAGAAAGACACAGTGAGAGACGGAACACAAGCACTGGAAGTGGGAGAGGGAGAAGCAGGCTTCCTGCTGAGCAGGGAGCCCAATGCGGGCTCGATCCCAGGAGCCTGGGATCACGACCCAAGCCAAAGCAGATGCTTAATGACTGAGCCACCCAGGTGCCCCCGCAGACCAGGGTTACCTTAAACCATAATCCAAGGCACAGTCGGACCACTGCTCTTCGAGCAGGGACCCCACAAGTGCAGATCTGAAGAGACCCCCTCCTTCCTCCCCCAGGAGGAGTGGCGCAGGAGCATGCAGCAGGAATCTGCTGGGTTTTCAGACTCCAAATGGGCCATGTGCCAGAGATAGAAACATTTGGTCACAGGCCAAGTGAGCACAGAGTATAGCCGGAGACCAGGGAGACAGGAGTGATTGACCGCTTTTCTCTGAGGGCACACTGAGGAGTGGGACCCCGAGCTCTCAGCTCCTCCAGGCTGTAGATTGGGAGGCCACCATTTACATCCTGCCCTCCAAAGCTCTATGGAAAGCATTCAAGGAACAAAAGCTACCAAGAGCGACCCTGAGCAGATTACTTAGCCCAGCCCCTGGCAAGGGCAGTGCAACTCCACCTCCAGCAAAGACATTTGAGAATCACTGCAACAGGCCCCTCCCTCAGAAGATCAGCAAGAACATCCAGCCAAGACCAAGCTAATCAATCAAGGAGAATAGTGGAACTCCAGAGCTAGGGGAAAGCAACCCATAGAATTCATGGCTTTCCCCCCATGATCCTTTAGTCTTGCAAAGTCAAATTTTTTTTTTAATTTATTTTTTCTTATTCTATTTTTTTTAACCTTTTCCTCTTTCCTCATATTTTTTAAACTAGTTTATCTTAACAATACTTTCTTTAAAAAAATCCTTTTAAACCTTCATTGTTAGAGTCATATTTTATCCCTTCATTGTATTTAATAACCTAATTTTTTGTATATGTATAGGGTTCTTTTTTCTTTAAAGTTTTGAGATTTCTTCTAATTTCTTCTAAATTTCTCCTAATAGATCAAAATATACCCTAAATCTAGCACATGGCTTTGTTCTAGTATCCAGCCTGAGCACATTCTCTCCTCTTTTTTTTTCTTTTCTTTTACCAACCAACTTATCAATTCCTTTTTTAGAATTTTTTTTTTAAAGATTTTATTTATTTGACATAGATCGCAAGTAGGCAGAGAGGCAGGCAGAGAGAGAGGAAGGGAAGCAGGGTCCCTGCAGAGCAGAGAGCCTGATGTGGGGCTCGATCCCAGGACCCCGGGACCACGACCTGAGCTGAAGGCAGAGGCTTTAACCCACTGAGCCACCCAGGCGCCCCCCTTTTTTAGAATTTTTAAAAAATTTTCATCTTTAGAGTCATATTCCATACCTTCATCATGTGTACCTTTATTTTTGTATATATATAAGTTTTTCTTTTTTTAAAATTTGGGAGGTAGTTTCTTCTAATAGAACAGAATACACCCCAAATCAAGTGGGTGGCTCTGTTCTAGTCACCAGTCTAATATATATATATATACACACATATACACATTTATTTTTTAATCCCCCCCCCTTACTTCTCCCCTGGGTTTTGGGTCTCCTCTGATTTGGTTAGCATACATTTTTCTTGGGTCTTTGTCACCCTTTTAGTATTTTATTCTCTTGTTCATATATTTTTTTTTCAAGATTTTATTTTATTTATTTGACAGAGAGAGATCAGAAGTAGGCAGAGAGGCAGAGAGAGAGAGAGAGGAGGAAGCAGGCTCCCCGCCGAGCAGAGAGCCCGATGCGGGACTCGATCCCAGGATCCTGAGATCATGACCTGAGCCGAAGGCAGAGGCTTAACCCACTGAGCCACCCAGGTGCTCTCTTGTTCATATATTTTTATCTGGATAAAATGACGAGGCAGAAAAACTCACAACAACAAAAAAAAAGAACAAGAGGCAGTACCAAAGGCTAGGGACCTAGTCAATATGGACATCAGGAATATGTTAGAACTAGAGTTCAGAATGGCAATCCTCAAGGTGCTAGCTGGCCTCGAAAAAGACATGGAAGATATTAGAGAAATACTTTCTGGAGAAATAAAGTCCCTTTGTGGAGAAATAAAAGAACTAAAATCTAACCAAACTGAAATTAAAAAAGCTATTAATGAGGTGCAATAAAAGTGGAGGCTCTTACTGCTAGGATAAATGAGGCAGAAGAGAGAATTAGTGATATAGAAGACCAAATGACAGAGAATAAAGAAGCTGACCAAAAGAGAGACAAACAACTACTGAACCATGAGGGAAGAATCTGAGAGATAAGTGATATCATAAGACAAAACAATATTAGAATAATTGGGATTCTAGAAGAAGAAAGAGAGAGAGGGGCAGGAGGTATATTGGAGCAAATTATTGTAGAGAATTTCCCAAATATGGCAAAGGGAACAAGCACCAAAATCCACGAGGCACAGAGAACCCCCTCAAAATCAATAAAAATAGGTCTACACCCCATCATCTAATAGTAAAACTTACAAGTCTTAGTGACAAAGAGAAAATCCTGAAAGCAGCTCAAGACAAGAAGCCTATAACATATAATGGTAGAAATATTAGATTAGCAGCAGATTTATCCACAGAGACCTGGCAGGCCAGAAAGAACTGGCATGATATATTCAGAGCACCAAATGAAAATATATGCAGCCAAGAATACTATATCCAGCTAAGCTATCATTGAAAATAGAAGGAGAGATTAAAAGTTTCCAGGACAAACAAAAATTAAAACAATTTGCAAACACCAAAACATCCCTATAGGAAATATTGAAAGGGGTTCTCTAAGCAAAGAGTGAGACCAGAAAGGAACAGAGACACTATACAATAACAGTCACCTTACAGGCAATATAATGTACTAAATTCTTATCTTTCAATAACTACCCTGAATGTAAATGGGCTAAATGCCCTAATCAAAAGACACAGGGTATAAGAATGGATAAAAAACAAGACCCATCAATATGCTGTGTACAAGAAACTCATTTTAGACCCAAAGACACCTCCAGATTTAAAGGAAGGGTATGGAAAAAAATTTACCATGCTAATGGACATCAAAAGAAAGGTGGGTGGCAATCCTTATATCAGATAAATTAGATTTTAAGCCAAAGACTATAATAAGAGATGAGGAAGGACACTATATCATCCTTAAAGGGTCTGTCCAACAGGAAGATCTAACAATTTTAAATATCTATGCCCCTAACATGGGAGCAGCCAACTATATAAACCAATTAATAACAAAATCAAAGTAACACAAGGAAATAAAGAAACAACAAGGAAATAAAGGCCCTAAATGACACACTTGACCAGATGGACATCACAGATACATTCAGAACATTCCATCCCAAAGCAACAGAACACAAATTCTTCTCTAGTGCACAAGGAACATTCTCCAGAATAGATGACATCCTGGGTCACAAATCAGGTCTCAACTGGTACCAAAAGATTGGGATCATTCCCTGCATATTTTCAGACCACAATGCTCTGAAGCTAGAACTCAATCACAGGAGGAAAATTGGAAAGAACTCAAATACATGGAGTCTAAAGAGCATCCTACTAAAGAATGAATGGGTCAACCAGGAAATTAAAGAAGAATTGAAAAAATTCATGGAAACAAATGAAAATGAAAACACAACTGTTCAAAATCTATGGGACACAGCAAAGGCAGTTCAAGAGGAAAGTATATAGTGATACAAGCCTCTCTCAAGAAACAAGAAAGGTCTCAAGTACACAACCTAATCCTACACCTAAAGGAGCTGTAGAAAGAACAACAAGGAAAGCCTAAACCCAGTAGGAGAAGAGAAATCATAAAGATCAGAGCAGAAATCAATGAAATAGAAACCAAAAGAACAGTAGAACAAATCAACGAAACTATGAGCTGGTTCTTTGAAAGAATTAATAAGATTGATATACCCCGGCCAGACTTATCAAAAAGAAAAGAGAAAGGACCCAAATTAAATAAAATCATGAATGAAGGAGGAGAGATCACAACCAACACAAAGAAATACAAACAATTATAAGAACACACTATGAGCAACTATACGCCAGCAAATTTGACAATCTGGAAGAATTGGATGCATTCCTAGAGACATAAATTACCAAAACTGAAGAGACCCATAACCAGTAAGGAAATTGAAGCAGTCCTCGAAAATCTCCCAACAGGGGTGCCTGGGTGGCTCAGTGGGTTAAGCCTCTCCCTTCAGCTCGGGTCATGGTCTCAGGCTCCTGGGATTGAGTCCCACATTGGGCTCTCTCCTCAGAGGGGAGGCTGCTTCCCCCTTTCTCTCTGCCTGCCTCTCTGCCTGATTGTGATCGCTCTCTCTCTGTCAAATAAATAAATAAAATCTTAAAAAAAAAAAAAATCTCCCAACAAACAAGAGCCCAGGGCCAGATGGCTTCCCAGGGGAATTCTACCAAACATTTAAAGAAGAATTAATACATATTCTCCTGAAACTGTTCCAAAAAATAGAAATGGAAGGAAAACTTCCAAACTCATTTTATGAGGCAAGCATTACCTTAATCCCCAAACCAGACGAAGACCCCATCAAAAAAGAGAACTATAGACCAATATCCTTGATGAACAAAGAGCAAAAATTCTTACCAAAATACTAGTCAATAGGATCCAATAGTACATTAATAGGATTATTCACCATGACCAAATGGGATTTATTCCTGGGCTGCAAGGTTGGTTTAACATCCGCAAATTAATCAATGTGATACAATACATTAATAAAAGAAAGAACAAGAACCATATGATACTCTCAATAGATACTGAAAAAGCATTTGACAAAGTACAGCATCCTTTCTTGACCAAAACTCTTCAAAGTGTAGGGATGGAGGGTACATACCTCAATATCATCAAAGCCATCTATGAAAAACCCACAGCGAATATCATGCTCAATGGGGAAAAACTGAGAGCTTTTCTGCTAAGGTCAGGAACATGGCAGGGATGTCCACTATCACCGATGCTATTCAACATAGTACTAGAAGTCCTACCCTCAGGAATCAGACAACAAAAAGAAATTAAATGCATCTGAATTACCAAAGAAAAAGTCAAACTCTCACTCTTTGCAGATAATATGATACTTTATGTGGAAAACCCAAAAGATTCCACTCCAAAAACTGCTAGAACTCATACAGGAATTCAGTAAAGTGTCAGGATATAAAATCAATGCACAGAAATCAGTTGCATTTCTATACACCAACAGCAAGACAGAAGAAAGAGATATTAAGGAATCAATCTCAATTGCACCCAAAACCACAAGATACCTAGGAATAAACCTAACCAAAGAGGCAAAGAATCTGTACTCAGAAACCTATAAAGTACTCATGAAAGAAATTTAGGAAGACAAAAAGAAATGGAAAAACGTTCCATGCTCATGGATTGGAAGAACAAATATTGTGAAAATGTCTATGCTACCTAGAGCAATGTACACATTTAATGCAGTCCCTATCAAAATACCATCCATTTTTTTTTCAAAGAAATGGAACAAATAATCCTAAAATCTATATGGAACCAGAAAAGACCTCGAATAGCCAGAGGAATGTTGAAAAAGAAAGCCAAAGTTGGTGGCATCACAATTCCAGACTTCAAGCTCTATTACAAAGCTGTCATCATCAAGACAGGATGGTACTGGCACAAAAACAGACATATAGATCAATGGAACAGAATAGAGAGCCCAGAAATAGACCTTCAACTCTGTGGTCAACTAATCTTCAACAAAGCAGGAAAGAATGTCCAGTGGAAAAAAAGACAGTCTCTTTAACAATTGGTGTTGGGAAAACTGGACAGCCACATGCAGAAGAATGAAACTGGACCATTTCCTTACACCACACACAAAAATAGACTCCAAATGGATGAAAGACCTCAATGTGAGAAAGGAATCCATCAAAATCCTTGAGGAGAACACAGGCAGCAACCTCTCCCACCTCAGCTGCAGCAACTTCTTCCTAGAAACATCACCAAAGATAAGGGAAGCAAGATCAAAAATGAATTACTGGGACTTCATCAAGATCCAAAGCTTTTGCACAGGAAAGGAAACAGTCAACAAAACCAAAAGACAACTGACAGAATAGGAGAAGATATTTGCAAACGACATATCAGATAAAGGCCTAGTATCCAAAATCTATAAAGAATTTATCAAACTCAACACCCAAAGAACAAATAATCCAATCAAGAAATGGGCAGAGAACATGAACAGACATTTCTGCAAAGAGACATCCAGATGGCCAACAACACATGAAAAAGTGCTCAACATCACTTGGCATAAGGGAAATACAAATCAAAACCACAATGAGATACCACCTCACACCAGTCAGAATGGCTAAAATCAACAAGTCAGGAAAAAATAGATGTTGGTGAGGATGCGGAGAAAAGGGAACCTTCCTACACTGTTGGTGGGAAAGCAAGCTGGTGCAGCCACTCTGGAAAATAGCATGGAGGTTCCTCAAAAAGTTGAAAATAGAACTACCCTATGATCCAGCGATCACACTACTGGGTATTTACCCTAAAGATACAAATGTAGTGATCTGAAGGGGCACATTCACCCAAATGTTTATAGCAGCAAGTCCACAATAGCCAAACTATGGAAAGAACCTAGATGTCCATCAATAGATGAATGGGGAAAAAAAAAAAAAACTAGATGAATGGATAAAGAAGATGTGGTATATATATATTTGTGTGTGTGTATATATATATATATACACACACAATGGAATACTATGAAAAATTTCATCAGAAGAAATGAAATCTTGCCATTTGCAACGACATGGATGGAACTAGAGGGTATTATCCTGAGCGAAATAAGTCAACCGGAGAAAGACAATTATCATAAGATTGCCTTGATATGAGGAATTTGAAAGGCAGGGTGGGGGGCTTGGAGGGTAGGGAAGGAAAAAAATGAAACAAGATGGGATCGGGAGGGAGACAAACCATAAGAGACTCTTAATCTTACAAACAAACTGAGGGTTGCTGGGGAGAGGAGCGTATGGAGGGAGTGGTTGGGTTATGGACATTGGGGAGGGTATGTGATATGGTGAGTGCTGTGAAATGTATAAGCCTGATAATTCACAGACCTGTACCCCTGGGGCAAATAATACATTATATGCTAATAAAAATAATTAAGAAAAAGAATTAACTTATTTTATCCTCAGAATTACTCTAGAAGAGACTACTATTATCCTTGTTTCACAGATAAGGAACTCCATTTATTCTTATTTCTCTATTTATTATTATTTCTGGCCAGACAGCTAGAAAGTGGGAGATTTGAATCCATGGAGTCTGACTCCGAACGAAGCTAGAATTCTGACTGCTCTGTGTTCAAACAGAAGTTTGTTGACTAATAGTTGAGGTGACATAGGGTGAAGTGTGTCATATGTGAATCAGAGCCTGGCTTGGAGGAGGTAAGTTACATGAGATGAATAGCTACACTTATCGAACATTTGTCAAGCACTGGACTAAAAATTTCACATACATTAAAAGAGATAATCCAGCAAAGCTTACAGTACAGCAATCGGTACATCATAAATACTCAATTACTATTGTGGGTTATGACCACTTTCAATCCTCTTATACTAAATGAATATTACTGTGTCTACTTTGCTAACAGAGAAAGTAATGACTGGAGAGAGGAAGTAAATTAGTCAATGTCAGAGAGCAGTAACTGTTAAGGCCAGCATGGGAATCAAATCAGCCTGATGCTACAGCCCTATCCTTTCCATGAGTACCTACCTTGCAGTCTGGAAGTTTGCCTGTGGTTCTGGGAAACCAGTAAGCAAATAATAAGTTTAACAACAACAACAACAAAAACCTCTGCAAACTTATATAAATCTTACAAATCAATAGACCATTAGCTATCTGAAATTAATCCTTAAATAGTGCAACAAGTATACACTGGAAGTGTAATGAAATGAGATTGGTTGGGACGCCTGGGTGGCTCAGTTGGTTGGGCAGCTGCCTTCAGCTCAGGTCATGATCCCAGCATCCTGGGATCGAGTCCCATATCGGGCTCCTTGCTTGGCAGGGAGCCTGCTTCTCCCTCTGCCTATGCTCGCTCACTCTCTCTCCCACTCTCTCTGAAAAATAAATAAATAAAATTAAAAAAAAAAAAAGAAATGAGATTGGTTATTATTATTATTTTTTAAATTTTCAAACCCACTTGTTTACCAGCTAATTTTCCTGGCTCTTGTCTCTACAAATTCCACCCAGAAATTCCCATTTGCCAATAAATGAAGAGAAGCTGCAAATTAGAAGAGTGATCATGAGTTGAAGCCAAACATCCCTTAAGGATCAGAGCTGAATATAAGTGTAAGGGGCCAGGGTCTAAAAGCCCTTGAAGAAACAAAACAGGACTTGAGACTGCCACCACTGCTACAGACTATGCACAGAGTAGGACTGTAAATAAAGTTACTGTGTAAAGCTGGCAGCAGGACAAGCTGCTCTGCCTTCAAAACAGGGAGAAGAAGAACTCCACCATTGGTGTGTATAGACACATACACGGACACAAGCTAACAGGGTGGGCCATGGATGGAAAAGGAGCCACCAAGAGAAACAGGAACCTAAAGCCTCTGCAGAGAGTGGTTGTAGTACAAACTCGTGTTGTCTTCAAGGTGACAATTAAATATCCCCAAATTAAAAAACTTCATAGAACCAGTAAAATCCATAGGGCCCTAGCAGAGCCAAATCAGAAATGACCTGATAAGGGTACCACCATAACCCAGAACATATAAAATTCATACAATAAATAACTCTGAGGATGAATTCAGTCAAGAATTAGAAAGAAAACAGTATCTCTGAGAAAGAATCACCAGCCAGACACCAAGACAACCAAGCAAGATGAAAGTTTAGTTATTATATTCTCGAAGAAATAATTAAATGTCTAAGAGGACAAAATACATTATGAAAAAGAATAGAGAAGAAGAAATAAGAGATGTGGGGAAAAAAATCCAAAAGGTGGTACACAGGAAAGAAATGTACAAAAGAGAATTTGAGAAATATGACAATGAGAAGCTCCAATATGTGCACAGTAAAAACTTCAGGAGGAGAAAGTGGAGAATAGGAGAGAAGCAATACTCAGAAAGATGATGTGGAGAAATTTCTTAGACATGAAATCGAAGATTGGAAAATTCCAGTGAATCTTAATAGGACAAATACAAGGAGAACAACACCAAGTCACACAGATGTTAAACTGTAGAAATTAAAGACACTGAGAAAATCTTAAAAACTATTGAGGATGAGAGGTGGGAATGGCAGGAGTACAGAAACAGATTACTGAAAAAGAATAAAAATCAGACTGACATGGACTTTTCATCAGTGGGGGTTTTATTAGCAATTACAGGATCCAGGAAAAAAAAAAAAGGAGTGTTAAGGAGAATAGAGCTCACCAAAGTTAGGTAAGCATCTTCTCAATAGCTACTAAACCTGAGACGTCAGAATCTGGGATGGCTATAATCTAGCTCTTGCTCTGTAACCTATCACTAGGCAGGAGAGTCTGAAGAGGGCAGGATGAGAATGAAATTTCCATGGGGAGGAAAAGAGTGGCAAATAAGGTCATTATATCCCTGTGTCACTGTCTGAAACATTGTGACAATTCTTTCTGCACAAGGCCAGACCCCTCTACAAAGTGCTCAATCATGTTCAATAGAATGCGGATCTCCCTACTGACCTTCCATTTATCAGACCACCTCTGATTTCCTACCACTCTCTCCCATCACCTGTCGATTAGAAACTTTACTGTATATCTTGGAAAGGCTCCTCTGAACATTTCCTTTAGCTCTCCACAAAAATTCATCATGAAATAGAAACACCCATATTGGTTTTTCTGATGATAAAAGCAAAAGACACTCATTGTGGGGGGAAAGTGTGAAAGAAATCAGAAATGCACACGGAGGGGTCAACTTGGAACACATCACAAACTCAGATAAACAAAAATACAGCATCTTTGTTTTCTGTAACTTCTGCTTGGGCTCTCATTCCACAGATAGAGAGAGGGTGGAAGTAGGGTAGAAATACAAAACCACCAAGTAAAGCCACCTCAGTTTCTTCTTGCTTCAGTATCTCAGTTCAGTAACTGAACTGGGAAGTCCTCTGTAATCCACTCCTGACCTTCCAGACTTGACCCACAGGGTTTTCACCTCTATGTTCACTTACTCATGCTCAATCTTACTGTCTTTGGTGAGCATCCTACTCCTGACAAATCAAGGACACTGGAGGACTAAGGATATTTTCACACACACAAAGACTTACAAAAAAACAAAAGTCAAACAAAACTCTTTTGCATCTGTCACAGGAAGTTACTGGAGAATGTGCTCCTCTAAACCAAAAGTATAACCAAAAATGAAAATGACTTACAGCACAAGAAACAGAAGATCTACAATAGGCAAGGAGTGAAAGGAATCACCAGGATGATAGTGAATGGAGACTCCAGGATGACAGTTGTCACCAGGCATAACAGCAAACCAGTTCTGATTAGAGTAGATCACAGGTGCCATGCCAGACATCCTTGGAAGATAAAGCCAAATAGGTGATGCACTGGAACCTCTTAAGATTCAGACCATTGTCAGCGTCTGCGGCTGAGTTAGTGATAAGTACATAGAAACTAAGCCAATGAAAAAACATGATAATTATTAACTCTGGGAAAAACAAAGACGTGCTCAGGAAAAGAAGATGATCATGGTATACTACTTGCCTCGGCTAGTATTTGTGTAGTCATAATTATGTAAACCCTTAAGATTAATGTAAGCAGAGGCAGCTGGGTGGCTCGGTTGGTTGATCATCTGCCTTCGGCTCAGGTAGTGATCCCAGGGGTCCTGGGGTTGAGCCCCAAGTCGGGCTTCCTGCTCAGCAGGCAACCTGCTTCTCCCTCGACTTCTGCCCCTCCCCTCTGCTCCTACACTCTCTCTTTCTCTCTCAAATAAATAAGTAAAATCTTAAAAACATCAATGTAACCAAAAGTCTGATAGGACAATTTTTGGAGGATGGAGGGCAAGGGAGGTTGGAAGGAAGGGAAGGGTGAATGTCTGTGTGGTGGGTAAAGGGAGAACAAAGAAAGTTGGGTCCCCATTTTCCACAGTAATAAACCAATAAATCAAGTTTATGAAATCAAAAAATCAAGAAATAACTGTAAGGTATTATAGGCGAGATAAACACAACACCAGGCAAAGTGGGCGCAAGGCAAAATTTATTAAAGGCACTCTCTGGCGAAGTTTCGGGGCTCAGGAGAAGGGGAGCCAGGAAAGTCGCGCTGGGAGGAGGTGGGCACCCTCAGGCGAGGTTCCTCGACTCTGGAAAGAGGAGTGGGGGAAGTCGCGCTGGGAGGGAGTTGGCTTTTATCGGGCCAAGGTAGGGCATGGGTTCACATCCATATATGGTAGGGTATTTGGTGATCAGAGAGTATGGGGTAGGGGGTCCTAATACTTCTGTTTCCTGCATAGGTATTGGGTTACCTATGGAGATGTGACCTGGGCATACATCCTTTTGGTGGGAGAGTCAAGGGTTAAGGAAAAGGTGGGGAAGGAGGCTGGAAGACAGCGGACCCAGCCACCCAGCCGGTCATTTCTATTGTTCCTCCTGCATTCCTGGAGCCACCGACCCAACAATAACAATTAAGCATGTTATTTAGAGACATAGCAGTAAATATCAAAATAAGTAGTTGTAAGAAATGAAAGTGGTTGTCTCTGAAAAGTGGGTAATGGGTAAAAGGAGGCCAGGGCACTGCTATTTCTCTTAATAAAACTTGTTGAAAAATCAAAACCTCAATGAGATACCACCTCACACCAGTCAGAATGGCTAAAATCAACAAGTCAGGAAACAACAGATGTTGGCGAGGATGAGGGGAACCCTCCTACACAGCTGGTGGGAAAGCAAGCTGGTGCAGCCAGTCTGGAGAACAGTATGGAGGTTCCTTAAAAAGTTGAAAATAGAGCTACCCTACAACCCAGAAATCTCACTACTGGGTATTTACCCCTAAGATAAAAATGTAGTGATCCAAAGTGGTACCTGTTCCCCAATGTTTATAGCAGCAATGTCCACAACAACCAAATTATGGAAAGAGCCCAGATGTCCATCGACAGATGAATGGATAATGATATGGTACACACACACACACACACACACACACACACACACAGGAATATTATGCAGCCATCAAAACACAAACTCTTGCCATTTGCAACAACGTGGATGGAACTAGAGGGTATTAATGCTAAGCGAAATAAGTCAATCAGAGAGGGATAATTATCATATGGTCTCACTGATATGAGGAATTTGAGAAACAAGACAGAGGATCACAGGGGAAGGGAGGGGAAAATGAAACAAGATGAAACCAGAGAGGGAGACAAATCATAAGAGACTCTTAATTTCAGAAAACAAACTGAGGGTTGCTGGAGTGGAGAGGGAGGTGGGAGAGACAGGGTGGCTGAGGGATGGACATTGGGGAGGGAATGTGCTATGGTGAGTGCTGTGAATTGAGAATCACAGACCTGTACCCCTGAAACAAATAATATATTATATGTTAATTTTAAAAACTTGTTGAATTATTTGACTCCTTAAACAAAGTGCATGTATATTGTTGATGATAAAAACAAACAAAAAACTTTACTAGGGGCACCTGGGTGGCTCAGTGGGTTAAAGCCTCTGCCTTCGGCTCAGGTCATGATCCCAGGGTCTTGGGATGGAGCCCCACATCAGGCTCTCTGCTCAGCAGGGAGCCTGCTTCCCCCTCTCTCCCTGCCTGCCCCTCTGCCTACTTGTGACCTCTCTCTCTGTCAAATAAATAAAAAATATCTTAAAAAAAAAAACTTTACTAAATTTTCCTATTGGTTTTATAAAACATTTCCACCTGTTCAATCTTGCAGATTTTTATGAGCAGATTTTTTCATTCTAGATACACAATGCATTTTTTTGGATTATACTAAATCCTTCAAGTAATCCATCCCTAGAAGTAGTTCGACAGAGATATAATTACTTCACGAACAGGTTTGAAGTCATGACTGTAAATATTCATACTGTCAGGCAGATTTAATCCTAAGTAGATACTGAACATGAGGCATACTAGTTTTGATTAAGGGTGAAAACAAAGTGGGGTATCTTCTCCCAATTTCTCAGTATTTCCAAAACAACAACAAAAACATTCAAAGAATAGAGAATGGTGGGACTATCAACATAGAGGGTTTGTGTTCCTTAAGAATATGCATCACCATTTCATACTTAACACTAAGAGCTTGTGTTTTTCCCACACTTAAAGTATAGCAACCTGCCACTGAATTTAGCAGATACATGTACACACGCACTCTGATACACATCTACATACACATCCTGGTAGTGTGAATAACTTTAAACTTTTAATTTTGATATAAATACAAATTTACAAAACACTTGCAAGAATAGTATAAGGAACTCCCATATACCCAGCAGACTGACAAACTGTTTAAATGTTGCACCACTCATCATTCTCTTTCTGACACATATTTAATTTGTTGCTTTGTTTGTGCATATATATGCATGCATATATATGTACATATATTCTTTCTGAACCATTTAAAATTAGGTTGTTACCAGATTAGCAGCCAACTGTGCCCTTTAATCCTAAACACTTTTGTGTGTATTTTCTTTTTGGAAGGTTTATTTATTTACCTTACAGAGAGAATGAGTGTGAGTTGGGGGGAGGGGCAGTGGAAGAGGGAGACAGAATCCTCAAACAAACTCCGCAACAAGCCCAGAGCCTAATGCAGGGCTCAATCCCACACCCAGAGATCAGGACCTGAGCCCAAACTGAGTTTGCCCCTCAACTGACTGGACCACCCAGGTGCCCCTTTTGTGTGTATTTTCTAAGAGCAAGGACATTCTCTTACATAACCAGTACATGACCTACATTAGAAAGTTTAACATAGGGGCCCTTAGGTGGCTCAGTCAGTTGGGCCTTCGACTATTAATTTTGCCTCAGGTCATGATCTCAGAGTTGTGGGATCAAGCCCCGGCTTGGCTCTGCACTGAGTGTAGAGTCTGCTTGAGACTTTCTCTGCCCCTCCCCCTGCTCTCTCTTTTCCTCTCTCTTAAATAAACTAAACCTTAAAAAAATAAAAAGTTTAACATTGATATTATACCATTATCTAATCAAATTAATGTTCTTTATAGCTATTTATTTTTCCTTGTCCACACTCTAATCCAGGATGCCCTATTGTATTTAGTTGTGATGACTCATTGGTCTCTTTTAATCTAGAACAGTTCTTCGGTGTTGAGAATACAGAGTTATTTTGTAGAATGTCATTCAACCTGAATGTCTGCTGTTTCATCATAATGAAATTCGGGTTATGCGTTTCTGGCAAGAACAATACAGAAGTGATGCTATAGCCTTCTGAGAGTATCATATCAAATAACACATGATGTCATACTGTCCCAATGTTGCTAATGCTAACTCTTCTCGCTAAGTGAAAATAGTGGCCAAGATATTACCTCATTTTAAGTTAATATTTTCCTCTATGCAAATATTAAGTAATTTGTGGGAAAGTACTTGGATACTATGTAAACACACCACCATATTTTCACCTACTGGTTCAAACATCCACTGATGATGTCTCACTTCAGCATTCCTTCTACGCTTTTGGTTACCATTCTGCTGTAAATAAAAGCTTCCCTTTTTCTTTTCTTTTCTTTTCTTTTTTAAGGTTTTATTTGTCAGAGAGAGAGAGAGCACATACACACATGAGCAGGCAGAGGGAGAAGCAGGCTCCCTGCTCAGCAGGGATCTCAATGCGGGACTCAATCCCAGGACCCTGGGATCATGACCTAAACCGAAGGCATGGCCCAAACGACTGAGCCACCCAGGCATCCCAAAGGTTTCCTTTTTCTAATTAATTGATTCCTTCATTCATTCATATCAGCATGGATTCTTGGAATCTTATTTTATTTAATGGATTATACTCCATTTCTATCATTTACTTGCATGCTCAAATTATAAATATAAAAAGCTAAATTTAGGTAGTGAGAAAAACTTCAGGTTAGATCCTTTCTACCTCTGACACTTCATTCTCTGATCACTTCTCTATCATTCTCCGATCACTTTTCTAATTTCTGGCACAAGATATTTCTACACTCATTTTGTTCTTTCCCTATTTTAAGAGAAAGATAAAGGAACCAACTCTGGGTGCTAGGTGTACTTACTGCTATTGATGTGTCATTATTTCTAGGCCTTCTCAACAGACAAAGCTAGAAAAAAATATGCACATATATTTATGTTTATATACATATATATGCTCCCTCCCCCTTGCCATATTTGTAATTTCCTTCTCCAACAGTGAGAAAACTGGTTCCATTATTGTCAAGATATTTATTCGCACAAGGATGCACTTTTAGGACTGTTACCCCACACTACTGTGAAAAGCAAACCTAGTAAGCAAAGATCATTATTTACCTAGTTATTTTTTTATTTTTTAGGTAAAATTTATATACAGTGAAATATATGAATCTTGAGTATTATTTGACAACTGTATAAACCAATTTAATCCACCCCTAAGATTTCCATCATCCTAAAAAATTCTCTCAAACTTCTTTCCAGTGAATCCCCATCCCAACACAATCTAAGAGCAATTTCTGTACTGATTTTTTACTATAGATTAGTTTTGCCTGTTGTAGAACCACGTGTAAATGAATCATATATTATGTACTATTTTAGGTCTGGCTTCTTTCACTCAGTGTAATGTTTTTGAGATTAAAGGCAAGTGGAAGCAAATGCTTTCTGCTTGTGTTAGAATGATCACGTGGTTTTTATTCTTTATTCTGTTAGAGTGGTGAATTATACTAACTTTTAAATGTCAATCCAGGGACGCCTGGGTGGCTCAGTTGGTTAAGCGGCTGCCTTCGGCTCAGGTCATGATCCCAGCAAACTGGGATGGAGTCCCACATCGGGCTCCTTGCTCGACAGGGAGCCTGCTTCACCCTCTGCCTCTGCTTGCCACTCTGCCTGTGCGCTTGCTCTCTCTCTCTCTCTAATAAATAAATAAAATCTTAAAAAAAAAAAAAGTCAATCCAACCTTATATCCTCGAGATAAGGACTATTTGATCACATTGCATTATCCTTTCTATATACTGCTGAATTTGATTTGCTAACATTTTGTAAATTTTTTCCTTCTATGTTTATAAAAAATATTGATCTGTAATTTTTCCTTCCCTCCTTTCTTCTTTCCTTCCTTCCTCCCTTCTATCCATCCAGCCATCTTTCCTTCCCTCCTTTCCTTCTTTGTTCTTTTTCTTTTTAATTTTTTTTTTAAGATTTATTTACTTTTTGGGGCACCTGGGTGGCTTAAGCATTAAGCCAGTTAATGTCTTAAGTCAGTTAAATGTCTGCTTTTGGCTCAGGTCATGATTCTGGGATCTGGGATTGAGCCCCACGTTGGGCTCCCTGCTCAGTGAGGAGGAGTCTGCTTCTCCCTCTGTCTCTCCCCCTGCTCATGTTCTTTCTCTCTCAAATAAATAAATAAAATCTGAAAAAAAATAAAGATTTACTTGTTCTTTTTTAGAGAGAGAGAGAGTGGGGAGAGGGGCAGAGGAAGAGGGAGAGAGAGAATTTTAAGTAGACTCCCCACTGTGAGTTGAGCCCCACTCAGGGATCAATCCCACAAACCTGAGATCACAACCTGAGCTGAAACCAAGAGCTGGACACTCAACTGACTGAGCCACCCAGGTGCCCCTTCCTCTTTATATTTGGTGCTGTTTTGCAAGCTTGGTACTAGAGTATTGCCGGCTCATAAAAAAGAATTGGGGACGTATTCCCTCTTATTTGATTTTCTGTAAGAATTCTTCTAAGATTGGGTTATTTTTTCCTTAATGTTGGTAGATTTCATCAATGAAACCATTATGTCTGGAGTTTTCTTTGATAATTTAAAATAACAAATTAAATATCTTTAACAGATACAGAACCACTCTGTTTCCTTTCATATTGGACTAGCTTTGGTAAGTTGTGTTGTATTTACAGAAAATTTCCTCTAAATTGTCAAATTTTAAAAATGATAAAAGTTGTTTATAATATCCCCTTGTTATCCTATCAATGTCTATAGGTTCTATACTGATAATTCACCTGGCATTCTTGACATTGATAAACCTGAGTTCTCTGTCTTTATTTCTTGATCTGCCTACCTAGGTGCTATTGATTTTGCTGGTCTTTTCTAAGTTTTATGCGTTTAAGTGATCTCTACACCCAACATGGGGCTTGAACTCAAGACCTGGAGATCAAGAGGCACATATTCCTCTAACTGAGCCACCCAAGCAACCCTGCTGATGTTTTCAAATAACCAATTTTTGACATTGTTACATTTTTTTATTATTGGTCTCCCCCCTCCCCACTTATATCTGCTCTTCTCTTTATTATTTCCTTTCTTCTACTTAATTTTCATTAACTTTACTCTTTCCTTCAGCTTTTCTTAATTCAATATTGGGTCATTGTTTTATTTATTTTATTTTGCTTTTCTTTTTAAGATTTTATTTATTTATTTATTAGAGATAGAGAGAGAGAGGCAGAGGGAGAGAAAGAAGCAGTCTCCCCACTGAGCAGGGCTCGATCCCAGGACCCTGGCATCATGACCTAACCCAAAGGCAGATGCTTAATCAACTGAGCCACCCAGGCGTCCTTTTGGTCATTGTTTTAGACCATTCTTCTTTTCCAATATGAATATTTAAAGCTATAAATTTCTCTCTAAACACTACTTTAGCTTTCCCTACAATTTTTCATGTGTTATGCTTTCAATATCATTTAGTTCAAACTATTTTCCTATTTCTCTTATAATTTTTTCTTGGACCCAAGAGTATTATAAGTTTGTTGTTTAATTCCCAAATATTTAAGAATTTTCCAGATACATTTATAAAGATTTCTACTCTAATTCTGTTATGGGCAATCAGCCTATGCTCAATATCATTTCAACACTTCAAAATTTACTGAAACTTGTTTTTTGGCCCAGTATATGGTTTAACTTGGTGAATATCCCATGTACACTTGAAAACACGTGTATGCTACCATTTTTGAGTGCTGTGTTCCATAAATGTCAATTACTGCAATTTGGTTGATTGATAATGTTGTTCAAGTCATTTATATCCTTACCAAAATTCTCTCCACTTGTCCTGTAAATTATGGAGAAAGACATGCTGAATTGCAAACTATAATTATAGATTTATCTGTTTCTATTTTCTGTAATGTCAGCTTTTCCTTCAAGTTATTTATTTATTTCTGGAGATGGAGAGATGGGGGGAGGGATAAAGGGAGAGGAAAAGAGAGAATCTTAAGCAGGCTCCATGCCTAGCCACAGAGCCACATGCAGGGTTCAATCTCACAACCCTGAGATCATGACCTGACCCAAAATCAAAAGCTGGATGCTTAACAGACTAAGCCATTCAGATGCCTTTCCTTCAAGTATTTTAAAGCTTTGTTATCAAGTGCATACACACTTGGTACTATTTATGTATTTTTGAGAAACTGACTCATCTATCATTATGAAATGTCTCTGGTACTATTCCTCATCTCAAAGTCTACTTTATCTTATATTAATTTCTAATCCAGCTTTTTAACAATTCACATTTTCATGGTGTAATTTTTTCCATTAAAAAAAATTTAACCTAGGGGCACCTGGGTGGCTCAGGCAGTTAAGTGTCCAACTCTTGATCTCAGCTCAGGTCTTGTTCTCAGAATTGTGAGTTCAAGCCCTGCAATGAGCTCCATGTTGGGCATGAAGCCTCCTTAAAAAAAAAAAAAAAATTAAAAAAAAAAATTAACTTATGCATTTCATTTTAAGTGACTTTCTAATAGATAGCATGCAGTGGGCCTAAACAATCTTTGCCTTTTAATTGGCTTGTTTAGTCCATTTGTATTTAATGGAATAACTGATATTGTTGGGTTTAAGTCTATCATCTTGATGTTTCTTTTCTATTTGTCTAATATGTTCTCTGTTCTTTTATTTCCTCTGTTCCTATCATCTTTTGGGTTACCTTTAACATTCCATTTTATTTTTTCTATTGGATTATTAGCTATACCTGTTTGTTTCAGCAGATGCTCTTAGTTTGACATTTTTAACTCATCCCAATCTACCTTCAAGTAATATTTTACTTCTTCATATAATGTAATAACCTTACAACAGTAAGCTTCCACATTTCCTTTCCTGTCTTTGTGCATTATTGTTATACTTTTTTCTTCTACGTATATTATAAACGCTACACTTTTATTTTTGTCTTTTATTTAAATAGTAAGTTGGTTTTTAAAATTAAATAAAATGAGGAGTGCCTCAGTGGCTCAGTCCGTTAAAGGTATGCCTTCAGCTTGGGGCATGATCCCAGAGTCCTAGGATCAAGCCCCACATTGGGCTCTGGTCAGCAGGGAATCTGCTTCTCTCTCTCCCTCTGCCTGCCATTCTGCCAATGTGCGTGCTCTCTCTCTCTCTCTCTCTGTTAAATAAATAAATAAATAAATAAAGTCTTTTTAAAAAATTAAATAAAATGAGAAAAAATCTTTTATATATACCTACAAATTTACCTTTACTGGTACTCTTTATCCTTTTGTGAAGATCCACACTATCTTATATTTCCTCAAGTCTGCTGGTGATGTATTCTCTCAGCCTTCGTCTGAAAATGTCTTTATTATACCTTCAAATTTTGAATGACATTTTTGGCAAATATGAATGCTGCATGGTACTCTGGAAATTGTTGAGTGTTGTTCTATTGGATAAATTAACTGGACTCAAATTCCGAACTCTGTCTCCTCTATGATCAACAGCAACATTAATCTCTGCTTCAACCTCCTTTTAGCCTGCTTCTTTTAGCCATGTGGCTTGGAGTCTCCCTTGTGAATGTGCTTGGAGTCTCCCTCATGAATGTGCTGAATGGAAGTCAAAGATTTGGGCTGAATCTATACACAGAATTGACCACTCTTCCTATGTGGTTATTCCCTTTCCAGGGTTTTCCCCTTCACTTTTGAGTCACTCTGACATCCTCAAAGACTAGCTTTTTGCTTTAGTTCTAGTTGTTCCACTCTGCATGGACTGGTGAGCACTCTCTGGAGAAAAGCCATAAAAACTGCAGATATATTCCAGTGACTTTCTCTTCTTTTAAGGGTCAACTTCTCTCTAGTTTCTGGCAGCTTTTGTCACTCACCCTCCAGTGCCTTCAAGTAAGCATTAATTATACTTTATCTGAGGCTGAAAATTGTTATCTGTGGGAGCACTGGTCCAATGTGAACTACTCCACCATTACTAAAACAGTAATATAGTTAATGAAAAATTATAATTACTTTTAGGGGTGCCTGGATGGCTCAGTTGGTTAAGTGTCTGCCCTTGGTTCAGATCATGATCTTGGGGTCCTGGGATCGAGCCCTGCATCAGGATCTCTGCTCAGCAGCGAGTCTGCTTCTCCATCTCCCTCTGTGATCTCTCTTGCTTTTGCTCTCTCAAACAAATAAATAAGATCTTTTTTAAAAATTATAATTATTTTCTTTGAGTCTTTCAAATTTGAGGCTGTGTAACTACTGTAGGTAGAAAATACTAACCAGACATGTCTCTGTTAGTAATAATTTGCTTTCTGGGAATGCAATAGGAAATGATTCTTTTTCTGAATTGCAAGATTGTCCTCTGTTCTGACAAAGTACTCTGTCAAAGCAATCAAGTGCAAATTCTTTCAGCTGTGAATCACACTTTCCATCAAAAGCCTCATGATGTAACTTACTTATTTTCTCCATTTGTTAGATAAAGAAGAATTCTCCACTCCGTCTACAACAGGTCTGTTTTATTAGTTTTATATGTTGGGCTTTATATATGATTTTATTTAAAAGGTGCTGCTATTGAAAAAAGTTCGTAAATACTAGTCTAGATAATCTCTAATAGTCTCTGAAATTCAATAATTAATATATTTTAGTTTGTTCAACTATAGAATATGGGTATATGTGTGTAAAAATAATCTTTTACATTGAAATTCCTACTCCTGAGTGATCTCCTTCAAAGTGCTGCCTACTTAATAGCAGATAGTATCGTTTATCAAAAAATACTCCTCTGATTCCTTTCTCTTTGAGCTCATCCAAGGATCCATACTGCAAAACTCTCTTTATTAGTAATTATTTTGCCATGAATATTGCTAGTCTGTACTGTATGACATTGTCATAATAGTAATCAAACTAAAAGACAAAGAAAAGATTTTTTTTAAAGGTTTTATTTATTTATTTGACAGAGATCACAAGTAGGCACAGAGGCAGGCAGAGAGAGAGGGGGAAGCAGGCTCCCTGCTGAGCAGAGAGCCCGATGCGGGGCTCGATCCCAGGACCCTGAGATCACGACCTGAGCCGAAGGCAGCGGCTCAAACCACTGAACCACCCAGGAGCCCCCAAAGAAAAGATTTTAAGAAATTCTGAGAAATGTATACTGTTCACAGCAAATGTTACTTATACTTAAGTTTAAAGGCATGTGTGCAGTTGTATATTGAACCTAAGACCTTCATAATAGTTTAGAGCTACAACTGTGCTAACTTCCTACAATCAGACACATTTAGTTTGTCGTTGCCTAAGGGTTTTGCAATCCTTTTTCTGATTTAAGTTTCAGAGTTGTTAATGTCTGGACACTCCTGTTTTTCAGGAAGGTGGAAAATTTTTATTTTAATTGTGATATGGAACTCAATAATCACCTGCTATCATCTTAATCAAGAAAAATAAATACTGTAATAAACATTCACGTAAAGCCTCCAGTGAACTAAGATGCTATTTGAATGAGAAACAATACACTGATATAGGTCAGAATGTTCCCTCCTCCTTGGTATGCTTACTAATTTACTGAATACATTCTGAAGGCTTTTAACGATAAAGGAAAAGTACTAGGTATTCTTTTCAGTGTGTTAACTGAGAGCACCAGATCTAATCTTTAGCCCATACACAAAAACAGGCATCTGATCACAAATACTGGTAGAGATTCCTCCTCCTACTTTGTAATCTTCTTGGAGACACTGACCATGTCATATTAATCTTTGTGATTCTGTCAGCACCTACCATCTTGCCTTGCATTTTGGCAGGTGGTCAGCCAATATTAGTTGAAAAAAAAAAAAAAATCCAACCTTATTTTGTAAACTCTTCCAGGTAATAGTGAAAATTCAGGACCTGATAGTCTTTCATTTTCAGGACATTATTATTTTTTTTTTCAGAACATTATTATTATTGCTATTTTTATTTCTGCTACTAATGCAATAACTTAAACCCACCTACCAAATCATGCTATTTTATTGATTAAAGCCTTCTCTCTTTCCCTCAGTTTCCTAAACTGTAAAATGAAGGAGATGTTTTCTAGTGATACTTGGTAATCAACTGAATGGTTATGTTACCTATAGCATACTGTACAAATACAAAGCATTAATAATTTCTGTAGTTGTGAGAGCCCTTTGAGGGGTAAGAATCTCTAATTCTATAATCATATTGCAAAAACAAGATGTGTTCAGCTCAAACAAGAGATTCTCCTGTCAGAAGGATAATCACAGATAATCACAAGCAAAAACAATGGTGTCTCTATTTCTCAGTGAAAACTGAAGTCTGTTGCTTTAGGAAGGACAATCTTGCTCTTTACATAATCTTAAAAATAGCTTATTTTAAAAATGCAAAAAAAATTGCTGGTAGGTAGCTTGATGGTTATAAAAAGTATAGTTTTTAGACTCAAAACTAACATGTAGTAAGAATGTCAAAAGCAAAGACCAAGAGGTGAGAAAACTCATAGTCTGTTTCGGTACCAGATCCATGAGGAGGTCCTTGTGGCTGCAGTAAGTGCTGTGGTAGAAAACAAGATGGGAAAGGTCAGCTGGGATCACACCTGGCAGGACCTTCACTCATCTATTACCCACGCTGCCACACTTCATACTATGGTGACTAGGAAGCCTTGCTGCAGGGATCCGGCTGTTACATAAGCCCTAACAGGAAGACTAGTCTCTAAATGATGTGAAATGGAGACTGGGAGGAAGGGGGTAATACAGAATTAATATATAGAATTAAATGAATAGAGAATACAGAATTAAATGAATAGAGAATTAAAAGATACTTTCTATTTTACTTTATTACCGTGAAATATATCATAATGAAAGGGTAAAATACAATAAACATATATAGTTAAAAGAATAATAAACACTAGATTTTTCACTTTCTAAATCCATATTTGCTACCTATGGATATATTCCTATATATTTTTTAGTTCTTCCTGTCTTTATCTTATATAATGGAATCATATTCTAAGTACTTTTCAGTGATAGCTTTCTTCCCCACTCAGCATTTTTGGGAGTCTCATCCATATTCATGCCTATAGCTGTGGTTCACTCTTTTTACTGCTATATAGTATTTCATTATTTGAATACACCACAGTTTTATCCTTTAATGATGTTTCCAATTTTTTGCTAGCATGAACAGTGCAACTAAGAAACTCCTGCACATGCCTACCAGTGTATATAAAAATGGTTCTCAGGAGCACCTGGCTGGCTCAGTTGGTAGAGCTTGTGACCCTTGATCTCAGCGTTGTGAGTTCAAGTCTCATGTTGGGTGTAGAGATTACTTAAAAATAAAAAAATTAAAAAAATTAAAAAAATAAAAATAAAAATAAAAAAATAATGTTTCTTTGGAGTAAATACTTAGGAATGGAACACCAGATCACTAGAAATGGTATTCTTCCTTCCTTTCTTTCTCTTTCCTTCCTTCCTTCCTTCACAGTATTTTCAACTTATGAGGCAATACTAAATTGTTATCCAAAATCATTATCAAATTTACAGTCCCACAGGAGTATATGAGGGCTCTGTGGCTCTGCTTCCTCACCAACATCAAAAGTTGACTGATTGTTAAGTTTTTGCTAACATGGTAAGTACGAAATGGTGTATCACTGGTTTTAGCTTGTATTTCTCTGTTCACTAATGAGGTTCTTTCTATATATTTATTGGCCATACATACTCCCTCCACGGTGAAATATCTAATCATATAATTTGCTCGCTTTCCAATTGGTTTGTACTTTGTTTTTTATCTACCAGGCCACCTCTGTCTTATATCAGGTTCCCATTTATCCATGCGTCTGTTTCTGGCATCTGTCTTCTGGAAAATTCATTTTCACTTATTTGAATATATAAGACTGGTCAACTAAAAAACTATTTTTTTAGGGGCACCTGGGTGGCTCAGTTGTCAAGCATCTGCCTTCAGTTCAAGTCATGATCCCGGGGTCCTTGGATGGAACACTGCATTGGGCTCCCTGCTCAGTGGGAAGCCTGCTTCTCCTTCTCCTTCTGCCTGCAGCTCCACTTGCTTATGGTCTCTCTTTCTCTCTCTGTCAAATGAATAAATAAAATTTTTTTTTTTTTTTAAAGATTTTAGGTAGGGGCGCCTGGGTGGCTCAGTGGGTTAAAGCCTCTGACTTCGGCTCAGGTCATGATCTCAGGGTCCTGGGATGGAGTCCCGCATCAGGCTCTCTGCTCAGCAGGGAGCCCGCTTCCCTTCCTCTCTCTCTGCCTGCCTCTCTGCCTACTTGTGATCTCTGTCTGTCAAATAAATAAATAAATAAATCTTTTTAAAAAAGAGAGAGAGTTTAGGTAATCTCTGCACCCAAGATGGGGCTCAAACTCACAGCCCCAAGATCAAGAGTTGCATGCTCTACCAACTGAGCCAGACAGGTTTCTCCTAATAAACTATTTTTTAAATGATTTTATTTATTTCAGAAAGAGTGAGCAAGAGAGAGAGCATGAGCAAGAGAAAGGGCAGAGGGTAAGGGACAAGCAGACTCCCTGCTGAGCAAGGAGTCTGATAGGGGACTCCATCCAAGGTCCCTGGGATCATGACCCAAACCAAAGGCAGACGTTCAACCAGTTCAGCCAGCCAGCGCCCCTTAAAAAACATTCTTAATGAAAGCCTCTATATGAGGCTTTTTTTTTCCTTTTTTATTTTTCTTTTTTAATTTACAGGAGTCTTGAAAATACTCAGAGCCACCAGAGGGAGCTCAAAGGAGTCCATGAATTGTACAGCATAGCATTCAAGCATAAATAGGATAGGACAGTCTAGTTTTACTGAGCACTTTAAGAGTATTTTTCAGTATAACTTATATGAAGATCTCAAGGTTTAAAGTATTTTTGCATCATGTCTCATCTTTCCCTCTACTATTTCACTATTTTTGTTTCCCATATCACCATCACACAGTAAGGCACATCATGAGATTAAATAACTTGTTTGGTATTACATTTAGAATTTTTTAATGGTCCTCCTGAATCTCTGTCAAGGTGTTCCCCAGCCACTGCACTCTTGATCCTTCACTGGACTCTGGGGTCAAATCTGAAAGTGAGTAGTGTCAGCTCTGGTCACTTCCTATGAATTAAGTTTGTCTTGTTGGCCAGTATTAGTTACAGGATTCTGCCACTTTCTCAACTACTGCAAACAACATTAGTGTTTTGTTCTTTTTTTTTTTTTAAGATTTTTTACTTATTCCTTTTGAGAGAGAGAGCATGCGCATTCACATCAGCGAGAACATGAGCAGGGGAAGGGTCAGAGGGAGAGGGAGAAGCCAACTTCCTATTGAGCAGGTAGCCCTGATGCAGGGCTGATCCCAGGATGCCAGGATCATGACAGGTGCCAAAAGCAGCTGCTTAACCAACTGAATCATCCAGTCACCTCTGTGTTTTGTTCTTTAACAACTAGGTTCTCATTTGAAAATTAGTTTCTCTATGGCAGTGTTCCTCCAAGAGATCAAAGTCCTGTCCTGAAACCCAGACCAGATATGTACCCTGTACCCTGCTCCTCAAGTCACTAACAGTGAGGAATCAAGAGTGACCTTCTTACTTAGAGTGTTTGTTTGCTTGTTTTTTTCGCACTTCTTTCTGGACAGAGGCTAATTGTAGGATATGGTCAGGCCGCAAGCCAAATCTCTTTGCTGCTTCTCTCTTTATCCTGGTTGCTGGGAATCTGAAAAATACGTTTTCTTAAGAGAGAGAGAGCTAAAGTGACATCTGGGTGGCTCAGTCAGTTAAGTATCTGCCTTTGGCTCCGGTCATGATCCCAGGGTCCTGGGATTGAGTTCCCCATCAGGTTCCTTGCTTGACGAAGAGCCTGCTTTTCCCTCTGCTTGCCGCTTCCCCTGCTTGTGCTCTCTCTCGCTCACCCTCTAGCAAATAAATAAAATAAACAAAATCTTAAAAAGAGAGAGAGAGAGAGAGCTAGAGAGTATGCATGCATGTGCATGTGGGGGGTGGGGAGATGAGGAAAGAAAGGATCTTAGGCAGGCACCATGCCCAGCACAGAGCACAGCACAGAGCCAGCCCAACATGGGGCTCCATCTGATGACCTTGAGATCATGACCGGAGCCAAGATAAAGAGTCGAATGCTCAACTTGACTGAGCCACCCAGGCACCCCCAAAACTAATTTTATGTTTGATTACTATAGCTTGACTTTGGCAGTAACTGAGCAAAAAATTTCTTCATATATTTTCATCTGTTTATTGAAACGATGAACCTTTTCGCTATCTGCTTTGGACTACAGCTATATAAAAAATTGACAGAATCCTTGCCATCAAGAGCTTATACAGTCCAGTAGGAGGGCAAAGCATCAAACAAGTTGAAACTAGAGTAGGGGCCAAGGGCAGATGGGCCACTTTGGCATGAAGATTATTTTGAGTTAAAAAGCAATCAAGGGAACCTGGGTGGCTCAGTGGGTTGAAGCCTCTGCTTTCGGCTCAGGTCGTGATCCCGGGGTCCTGGGATCGAGTCCGGCATCGGGCTCTCTGCTCAACAGGGAGCCTGCTCCCTCCTCTCTCTCTGCCTGCCTCTCTGCCTACTTGTGATCTCTGTCTGTCAAATAAATAAATAAAATTTAAAAAAAAAAGCAATCAAAATCCAGCAGATTCAGGAAAGTTCTTCTTTACTTCCCCAACGCCTAAAAAGAATTTAGATAGAGGACCTGCTCCAGGAAGAGTTATTACCATAGATAGTTATATTATACTATGAACTAGGGATGGTAGACAGGGAGGAACCTAGCAAGCCCTGTTTGATCCAAGTCCTCTGTGCCCCATTGTTTCTGAGTGGCCCAGCAAACATTTGTTTACCAAACATTTACTCTTTTTCATCTTCCTGCAAATTGCATTCCTTCCCTTTGAAGTCCCAGGCCTCTGCCCTCTTCTCTTTAGTTCAGAATGACATATATACCTCATTTTGCTTGGTTGTCTTTGGAATTTTCATGTCTGTGTGGGGTCAAAGTTACATATAAAATTAAATTTTATTTTCTCCTGTTAATCTGTTTCATGTCAATTCTTAGTCTACCTAGAAGGACCTTGAAAGGGACAGGAATTCTGTTCCCAACGCTAGCGACATACTACAAACGGGAAAGACTGGGCGCCTGGGTGCCTCAGTCTGTTAAGCATCTGCCTTCGGCTTGGGTTATGATCCCGGGGTCCTGGGATCAAGTCCCACGTTGGGCTCCTTGCTCAGCAGGGAGTCTGCTTTTCCCTCCCTTCCCATGTGCACGCTCTCTCTCTCTCTCTCTCAAATAAATAATAAGATCTTAAAAAAAAAAAAGAGAGAAAGACTTAAAGGAAGCTATCAACATGAGGACTTAACCTCAGCTAGTTAACATTTCTTGCTGGGTGTTTGACTTTTATTCTAGTTTTTTAAAATTGTTTTGGTTTTACTGTCTTATTTCAAGTCAATGCAAAGTCTTTTAGTTGTGGGCAAAGATGTGTTTGTACATATAATCACACGATCACTTTCATGTATCCCTTTGCAACAGGGAAACTAAAGGGACCCCCTGAAAAACCGCTTTATTCGCTCCTTTAGCAGCTTCCATTCTTGCTACCCTTGATTCCCTTCCACATGCCTCATAGAACAGAGAATGCACGCCCTCCTTGTAAAGATCAAGGATTTAATGACTTCTTTAGAGTCTTCTAACAGAATAGATAACATCTGAAGAGTGATTGGGCAGGGTCGTCAGGAACATCTTCCAAGACCACTGACTCATCAACTCTTGGCTCCAGGGCATAAGTGACTTCTGGAGAACAGCTAAACACTCATCTTTGTTCCTGGATTACTGAGAAGACAAGTGCACCAGACCACCGTCCTGAGTAAAAACCCCAGGTCCCAAGCAAAGAATGCGATTCACTTTCCTTCCCTTTCCTAGGCTCCTATGCTCTGTATCTACACTATCTTCAAGAAACTCTGCTCTCACTTCCTTTTTGGCTGTGCTTGACTTCCACCCTGTTGGAAGCCAAGGACTTTCTTGGCTGGTCCTGTGGGACACCACCCCCCACAGCTGGGTCCTCAGTCCCAGCCAGCCTGTATTACCTTCTTTCACAAAGAATTTAAAATGATGTATCATGGGAATATTGCTAGAATTTCTGAGTTGGGATTTCACTGATTTGACTAGTGACTTACCAAGTGGATTTTTTTTTTAAGAGAGATTTTATGTATTTATTTGAGAGAGAGACCGAGAAAGAGAGATCATGGGGCTGGGAGGAGCAGAGGGAGAGAGAAGCAGACACCCCACTGAGCACAGACACCAAGTTCTATCTATCCCAGGAACCCTGAGATCATGACCTGAGCCAAAGTTAGCCCTTCAACCAATTGAGCCACCCAGGTGCCCCCCAAGTGGCCTCAAGTGTTGCAGAAGGTGATTCAATATGAAAGGAGAGAATGTGGAGGTGATAGCTAGTGCAAATCCTTACCCAGTCTAGAATGAAAAGAAGAAAGAAAAGAGGATTGCTTGCCTGCAGGGGCAGGCAAATGGCACACATGACTGAACCAGGTAAAGCTGGGACACAGAGACCTGGAAAGAACATGCCCCAGCAAGTCTGCCAGGCAGGAATGAGGGCCGAGTGTGACCAGAGCACCTTAATTTATAAGATAAGCTAGAATTTTAGTTTCATATTAAATTCTCCATTTTTAATGTCAGATAGCTTAATTTTTTTTTATTGTACAAGCTGAATAAAACACTTCTGCCTTTTTGTGATCTTTAATTTAGATTGCCCTTTATGATGACTTCCCAGCTATGTACTCATCAGCTAACCAACTAGATCTTGTTCTCTCTCCCATTTCACTCGCCTCCCCCTCCATCCTACCACCAACCTTCAGTTCCATCCACCTTCACTTGCGTCTAGTATAAAATAAGAGACATAGGAAATCAAGAGGAGCACCTGGGTGGCTCAGTGGGTTAAAGCCTCTGCCTTTGGCTCAAGTCATGATCCCAGTGATGAGGGAGCGGGAGGCTGGCTGAGGACAAAGCAAAAGCTGGCACCTTGCAACCCCTCTCCATCCGCTCCCCTCGGTGATGTATGTGACATTCCTCAGGTACCCCTGACTGCCAAAACGAGAAACAAATAGTTAACTTGCTGAGATCACAATCCCGCAAGACAGGAGTCTCCCTTGGTTTACAAATATCCTAGAGATCTACGAACAAAGAAGTTACATTATCAATAGCACAATTTCCAGAGGCAAATAACTCAGTTCCTCAAGCCTTAATGTCACCCTCTCCTCCATAAACAAAACTGAAGGAGGCTGGGGTAGAAGGAAATGTAAGTGAAGTTAAGTTTCTTCTATACCTAAATCTCACTAACAAAGACACTTGATAGCAGGATTGTGACATCCCACCAGGAATCTCCCAACTATCTTGATGTTAATGGCTTGCCAAAAGACAACACTGATCAAGCCTCGGGTATCCCTACACCTTGGAGGCCTCCTTTAACATATGAAAACTCCGTTCAAACCTACGTTTCCCTCACCTTCCCCCAACATAACCTGCCATCCCTCACAACCCAGGGCAGCTGCATCTCTGCCTGCCCACGGGTCCTGTCCCCGTGCTTTAATAAACCACCTTTTTGCACCAGAGACGTCTTAAGAATTCTTTCTTAGCCGTCGGCTCGGAACCTCACCCCACTGAACCTGACCTAGGTTCTAGAACTTCATCACCAGGGTCCTGGGATTGAGTCCCATGTCGGGCTCCCTGCTCAGTGGAGTGCCTGCTCTCCTTCTCCCTCTGCCTGCTGTTCTCCCTAGATAAATTTTCTTTACAGAGAGAAATAGGATAGGTGTAATACAAGGAAGCGTTTTGTGTTGTTTTGGTTTTTTTTTTCTTTTTTCTTCTGAAATAGTCCACAGACTAAGAAATATTATCTCAGAATTTCTTCCCTTTCTAGGAAATGGTCTACCTGGCCCCTCCCTCCAGGGTTCTGCTCATAACTAACAGCCCCTGCCCTGGCTCTAGCTCTCAACTGGCAGCCTCAGCCTCCAGCAAAGGGCGCCATTTTCTCTCAAAGGCCCCTGGGCGTTAGAGACATTAGAGGGAGTGTCATTCTGCTGTGCTCACCCTGAGTTGCATCACTGTCCCCGGGGGCTTTTCAGCCTCCGCTGTTCAGTCACCCGTGTAACCAATTCCCTGCGTGAAATTCTCTCTTTCAAACACTGGTTTCTCTTTTTCTGCCTAGACCCTCACTGATACAAATAAAGTGGAACTCTTCATAAATCTTCCTCTGAGGCTTGAGGTAGATGTCATTAATCCAATCTGTAGACTAGAATGTCAGTTTTAACTGTGACCACACATGCCCATATTTAGTCATATTTTCTACCTACAACAGTTATCTCTCCTATTTTTATTATCCTGGTCTGATGGCAGAGAATCCCATTTTGAAAATTCATTTTGAGTTACCTATATTGCCTTCCTTTTAAAATTTCTTGGAAAGACAAAAGTTTAGCATTTGATCACAAACCTATATTCTAGCCAAATTAAAATATGATTCAGGAGTTAAAATAGGTTTTTATAGCCTCTAAAGTGATGTATATTATTTCCTTACAGAAGGCTTAAAGAGGAAAAAATCCTTGTGTAAGCTTCAAAATCTTTTTTTTACATCATTTTCCTTCAACATTTAAAAATCTACAGAAAAAGGGATATGATAGCATTTGATAAATCTACATATAATCTTTGCCTGTATTCACCACTTGGTAGCATTGTACCAGTTTGCTTTTTTCTCTCTGAAGCATTGGAAAGTAATGAAGGCATCATGATATTTCACTGCTAGATAATTCATCATGTATTCTCTTCCATAACCACAGTTCCATATTTATGCCCAAGAAATTCAACAATGTAGTCCATTCTAGTTTTCTGAATTGACCACAAAATGTTATTAAGAGCTTCCCCCACAAAAATCTTTTAAAAAGAAGTATTATGGGTGCCTGGGTGACTCAGTGGTTAAGCAAATGCCTTCGGCTCAGGTTGTGATCCCGGAAGTCCCAGGATCAAGCGTGGCATGGGGCTCCCAGCTCCACCGGGAGTCTGCTTCTCCCTCTGACCTTCTCCTCTCTCATGTTCTCTCTCACTGTCTCTCTCTCAAATAAATAAATAAAATCTTTTTAAAAAAATAAAAAGGAAGTATTATGCTAATATAACCAGCTGGCTGACATAAAAGAATGATGAACAAACATGGGTGTCAGGCCACTTAGTTCATGTTCTTACTTGTACATTCAAAAGGCAGTGAGATAAAAGTTTTATCAGCTAATTTTGCTTCTTTTAAGTAATTTTGATTAAAACTCTAAAACTGGGGGCACCTAGCTGGCTCGGTCAGCAGAGCATGTGACTCTTTGAGCTCCACACTGGGTATAGAGATTACTTAAAAATAAAATCTTTAAGGAAAAAAAAAAAAATTCTAAAAGTAGGTGTGGTGTGGTTGATTATTCGTTTAACTTAGAGTTGGAGATAATCTACTCCATTTGTTTACATACAAATCTGGACTAGCCACTTTCAAACTAAAAACAAACAAACAAAAATGATATGTTTTTCTTTCAATTCATTACTTCCCTGATCCTTTCTTTGTAGGATATTGACCTAACATTGATTGGTTTATTGTAATATACATTTAACAGTTGATAAGCCTTACTCCTTACTATTTTCTTACATCAGTGAACAAAGTTCCTATTTTTCAGAGACAAGATATTTTTCCCCTGTTGATGGCTCAATATTAATTTCCTATCCTCTTATAGGTATTCCTGGCAAAATATGCAGAGTATTTACATTGGAAATATCTTTTGACCTCCTGCTTAAATTCCTTGAGCTATTTACTTATTTCAGATAAAAAGTGTCCTCGAAGCAGCCAAAACCTCTTCTACTTTAAATCAGTAGTGCTGGTTTTTGCATTATACATTAAAGTGAGTTTTAGACGCAGGCTTTCTTTGCTCAGTCCACATCTTCTATTTTGGGCAATGCCTGATTGTGCCATTTGTACTTCCAGCATTTCCTATAAAATTCTGGAGGGACAAGAACCAGTCGCCCCAAGGTGGGCCACTTTGGCATGAAGATTATTCGGAATTAAAAGCAGTCAAAAGCCAGCACTGGAAAGGAGAGCCTGTACCAGGAAGAGAGTTATTAACAAAGATTCTGCTTTACCTAATAAATAGGGCAACCTTTGTTTACCAAAATCTCTTCTTACCTTCCTGCTAATGGTCTTTCTCCCCTTTGTATCCCTAGACCTTTACCCCTTTCCTCAGGCTCAGGAGGTTAGTCAATGAGCTTCATGTTGCCTGACTCTCTTTGGAATTTCATGTCTGTGTGGATTTCCCCATAGATATGAAACTAAATTTGATTTTCTCCTGTTAATCTGTTGGGTCTTATATAAATTTAATTCTTAGTCCAGCTGGAAAAACCTAGCATAGAAGAAAATTTCTTCCTCCTCAATAAGTGGCCTACTTGGCAGGACACTTTTACTTGCTGGACACTGCTTGCCCCAGACACAGCCGCAGCTAAGAGCTCCTTGGGAAATCTGACATACAGCCAACAGAAGGTAAGATTTTTTACCACGTCAGTCTCCAGAGATCCTTATCTGTGGAGTCTGATGGAGCAAGAGTAATGAGTGTTCTTTTTTTCCCTTTTTTTTTTTTTTTCTAAATTTAGATTAGCAGGAGAAAATACTTGTGGAACTAGTTCCTCGGGCTTAGTAACTCTTGGTAAATTTAGTGGAATACTGATCCATGTCCTCTCTAGATGGTTTTTGTTTTCCTTTGTCTACATCTTTTATGTCATTTGTTATATAAACTTCGGTGTGGGTTAATGTGCACGTGAGGTAAAGGCTGTTGCTAAGGCACATCTTCGAAATCCAGAAGTCCAAGCCACAAAACTAGTAGACATGGGTCAAGTACTTAAAAGCTGTCAGACAGAGAGGAAAAAAAAAATCTACTAGAATACTTACCACCTTACTCAAAGACTCCTGTGTTAGGTAAGTTAGTCATGGAATGGATTAGATTGACACTAGGTCACCTGCCAACCTCAAGAAAAGTTCCATGCAACACTATGGAACAGCACACAATACCCAACCCCACAGTACATCTCTGCTATGTATTAGTTTGGCTCCAAGAGCCTCAAGGCTTAGTTAAAGCTGTTAATGTGCTAAGAAAAACTGGACGAGATTTTCCCTTTCATCTTGTTCTATAAGTCCTAACAGCCGGGCTTTGTGACCAGTGATAGTATTGTCTTTGGTCTCTACCATTCAGAGGGTACACTTACCAGGGTGCACTTTATAGGCCAAATAGCCTAGGGTTCCAAGAGTCCAGACATGCCAGCTCCCAGAGGTATTTGTCACAAGGTGTTTAAGTTCCTTCATTGTCTCAACCTTTGTTGCTTCTTAGTGCTGGAAATTCCCATTCCAGTCATGTAAGCAGAATTAGCTATCTCTAGAAAAAGAAAGATGAGACACAACTATTCTGGTGTAAGAGAAGTCATTTCAGGCCTCCAGCTATTTCTGGTGATCCACAGATCCCTGGTGAGCTCTACTTGCCTCAGCACCCTGGTTGTAGAATTGCCCAGACAGTGTCTGAATGACAAAGAAGTACAAACACCTCAGTAGGTAAGGATTTTAAAGGAACAAAAGGAATGCAAAAATGCACAGCCTGGTCTCCAGTCTCCAGGTGTCTGGGGGGCTCTGTAGGTTAGGTGTCTGATTTGGGCTCAAGTCTTGATCTTAGGGTCCTAAGATAGAGCTCAGCATGGAGTCAGCTTGAGATTCTCTCTCCCTATCTCTCTCTGCTCCTCCCACTTGTTCTCTCTCTCTCTCTCTCTCAAAAAATAGATAAATAGATAAATAAATCTTTAAAAAAAGAACAGTCTCCACCTGGCCAGGAAACAGCCTAACCATATCAGAGACAATAAATTAGTTTGAAAACTCCCAGTGCTATGTCAAAGGTAGGCAATACTCTGCATTCCTTACTTGAGACGGTTACCTCTCATTCCTCGTAATGTTAAGGGCTCTGCCCTAGGAGATGCATAAGCTTCATTAACCTAACCTTGGGTGCAGGTACAGGCCTGCACAACTTTATGTCCTCTTCAAATGCCATGATGAAGCTGCCCTCTCAAGAATATTCATCCTAAACCCTAAATAAAAAGATTCCCTTCGCTCCTGCTCAGGGAGTCATAGCTTTGGAAGTTGTTTGCTGCAAATAAACACTCTTTTGTGTGACAACTCTATCTGGTGTGGTCTCCACCTGTAATTCACCCAGGAACAAACTTGCGTTAGTTTGGTTATAGTAGCTCCTGCCCAGCGTCACAGATGAGGAGATCTGTGACTGAGTGGAGGCAACGCACGGGTTCGTGGGAGACAGGAGACACTGTTCTCACCACACCATCCTTACCACCTGTGCAAAAAAAGGCTTTTGCTTTCTTAGACTGATTTTGGTAGTAAACTTTTGGATCATGAGGTCTACATCATCGCCCCCTCTCTGGATTCCTCTTCATCTTTGGTTAAGCCATTAGAAGGCTTTCTGGTTTGGATTGCTATTGAGAGATCCTACGTCTCAATGGCCAGATGATGGATCCTTTAAATGGGTCATATTTTAGAAACACATATATTCTTTATAGAAAGCTCTCAATTTCCTTAGTATAATGACCTGCCTTAGGGACTTCCTTGAAAAGATAAAAGAACAGAAATTAGACTTAAGACAAAAATGAATGTTCACATTCAAAGTAAATTCCCCCCTTTTTTTTTTAAATAATTTTTAAAAATTTTTATAAACAGGGGCGCCTGGGTGGCTGAGTGGGTTGGGGCCTCTGCCTTTAGCTCAGGCTCTGATCTCAGGGTGCTGGGATTGAGTCCCACATCAGGCTCTCTGCTCAGCCGGGAGCCTGCTTCCTCCTCTCTCTGCCTACTTGTGATCTGTTTCTGTCAAAGAAATAAATAAAATCCTTTAAAAAATTATTAAAAAAATTTTTTTAAATAAACATATAATGTATTAGTAGTCCCAGGGGTACAGGTCTGTGAATCACCAGGTTTACACACTTCACAGCACTCACCATAGCACATCCCTCCCCAATGTCCATAACCCCACCAGTAAATTCCCCTTCTTAAAAATCCAGTTTCATCTTCCTTTTTTAAACTTCCCCCCTCTCTACAGGATTTATAGTGCACACTCCAACCAGTCTCTAGGTTCAAGGTATATGGGTTCCTCATGTAAATGCCGAAAGCCAGGAAATGAATTTAAAAGCCCCCAAGACTGGCAGTAAGTCTTGTTTGATCCTGCCTCCCAGGGCTTTGTAATCCAGCTGTGCCAGCCTCAGACATTTCTATGTAGGTGTATCACAGACCCTCTGCCATAAAAGAATTTGTGGCCATCGGACAGCAGCGAATTTTTTAAACAATAAAGCCCCTTTACCTCTACTTTCAGAAGATCCTACCAAATTTAAAGAGAAATTAGAAAGATTTTTTGACTATTCACAACCTTCCCTTCATGGAGGAAACAGACAACCAAAATTTCTCTCAGGCCCTCCTACAAATTATCGGTGGAAGGCCAATGTTCAGGGGTTAATAATAGAAGCCAAGGTTGAATTGTGTAACCAGAAAGAAGGCTTTTGTTAAAATGTTTTATACAGATGAAGGGGTTCAGGACAGGACCCCTCAGAATGTGCCACTCTGGCATGTGAATTATTTTGAGCTAAAGGCACTTGAGACCCTGTGGGATCATATATCCCTCCTTTAACCACACAGAAAAACAGGTGGCTCAGTTGCTTAAGTGTCTGCCTTCAGCTCAGGTCATGATCTCAGGGTTCTGGGATCAAGCCCTTGTGTTGTGTTGGGCTCCTTGCCCAGTGGGGAGTCTGCTTCTCCCTCCCTCTCTGCCCCTCCCCCTGCTCATGCTCACTGTCTCTCTCTCTCTCAAATAAATAAATAAAATCTTTTAAAAAAACACAGAAAAATCTAAATTGGGTGGGGTTCTTTCCCAGAATAAGGAATATTAACAGAGATAAACCATCAGTATAGCTGGGCAAACTTCTAATTACCAAACATCTACTCTTCTTATGACCCTGTGAAGTACATTCCTTTCCTCTGAAATCCCAGACCCTTACCCCCTTTTCTCCCTACTTCAGAATGACATATATACCCCATTTTGCCTGTCTTTGGAATTTCCATGTCTATATGGATTCCCCATACCTATGCCTATTATATTTTATTTTCTTCTGTTTCTCTGATTCTTAGTCCAGCTAGAATAACTTTAAAGGTAACAAGAATTCTTGTTCCCCAACATAGTCTTTACATAGGTATAAACCTTTTGATTCCCCCCTTAGTTAAAAATCTCCCTGATGGGGCGCCTGGGTGGCGTAGTTGGGTAAGCAGCTGATTCTTGGTTTCAGCTCTGCTCAGGTTGTGATCTCAGGGTCATGAGGTAAGCCCAGTATCAGGCTCCACAGTCAGCAAGGAGTCTGCTTGGGATTCTTTCTCCTTCTTCTGCCCCTCCCACTTGGGATCTTTCTCGCTCTCTCTCTCCCTCAAAATAATAAATAAATAAATAAATAAAATCTCCCTCATATTAGGAAACAAACTTAGTTTAAAAGGCAGGCCAGTCCCCTGATACTCAGGCTGTCATCCAGTTCTTTGGAGAATTAGGAACATCTGTCTTTGTCTTACAGGTCTCTACAACACCAGAAATACAACTCTAGAAACAGGTTAAAGCCCATTTTTACCTATTAAAGCCTACTATGTTTACCAATCCCCAAACCTCACCTATTCCTCTCAAAATGTTTGTGAATATTATAAATGATCAGGATGCTGGAACAAAATTCTTTTGTACTTAAGAAAAGGAAGGTAAATTTTAAATAGCAATTACCCTGGAACTCTAGGAAAGAAAAACATTTTTGCATTCTTTCACTGTCCCTCGAAATTACAGATCTTATCATGTCTTTGAAATGTAAATAAAGCCCTCAAGCACCTGAGCCTGAAGGAAAAAAAAGAGGAGGCTTGGAAAGGCTTGGAAAGGCACCTCTGATAAGAGGCCAATATGTCCTAAAAAGTCCACCTTGGAGAAAACTTGTATACATTCTCTGTGCATTTATACTGTACATTTTCTACCCTCATCATCTCTAGGACCTAAGAGCCACTCTTTGAAATACAAACTTAAGGAAAAGTTTTTCATCTGGAGGAAAAAAAAAAAAGGAGGAAGATATTTGGAAATTGGGCCTATAATGTCCTCTCTACAAATATTAGTAAAAAAACAAAAGCTATAAAACTTTTGTTTGCATGTGTCTATTTGTGTGTCCACATATATTGTAAATGTGAGATATTTTCTCTACCTCCAGTACTGCTAAAATTAATTTGTAAAAGAGCTCTATTTAGTTGTTTTGAAGGTAAGCACTTACAAGAATTGGGCTTCTAAAGCTCAGAAACATAGAAACTAACCCAAATGTTTATCAAGTTCATGTGATCTGGGAAAATATTTGATATTAAAGCTACTTAAGGTTGGCTTGATTAAAATAGATATGTTTCTAGAATAACCAGTATTAAATATAAAACTTTTATTCTGCCTATTTTTATTGAAAGTTAAATAAATTCATTTTTAATAACTGACCTAACATGAGTTTGATCCTCGGTGAATCACAGATGAAAACTAAAACAGGTGCAGTTGTCCCACAAAGGAAACTATATTTGCAGCAAATAAGATCATGGGGAATGACTTCCAAAGCCATGACTCAAGGGTGCAAGGGTGGATAAGTTATTTTTATTTGGGGTTAGGATGAATATTTAGATGGGGAGACTTGTTATCATCCGTAGAGGGGGACAAAATGTCATACATGCACCTTAAGAAAGCATGCCTGTACACATAATGTCTATTATGTAAATGAGGCTTGTGCTCTTCCTTGAGTGGAGATAGTACTATAGTGAGGTAAAGGCAGTTTGGGGTCATTCTAGAGGTCACTCCATGGTCCATCTGCATAGGGGCAAGTTAGGGACTAAGTTCAATAGTTCTGGGTAGTCTGAGCCACCTGGGTATCTTTGTCTAGGCAGTTTTTTTGTTTGTTTGTCTGAGATGTAGTTCTGGTTTCCATCATGGGATACTATGTTTCTCAGATCTTCTGCCTGAGTTAAGAGACACAGTGGAAAGGAGAGCTTAAGGAAATATGTGGAACAGAGGTTGTTGAGTACAAGCAGGTGGGCAGTAAAGATCAGGTCTTGGGGGTCCAGCTGGTGATGATAGAAACTGGTCCAAAAAAAGTTTGGACAAACAAAAGAAGTTTGTCCAAACAAAACAAAAAACCCCCTAAGGATTATGGTTGACTCTGTCTAATGTCTCTGAAGGGTTGTGGGTGGACTAACCGTAATTGTTAAGAGCAAGTAAATTAAATAGATGAAAATAAGATAAAAAAGGTTTGTAGGCAACGTTTTAAGCAGCTTCTAAAATCTTTGGTAACTTGAAACTTTTTTTTTTTTTAGGTTTTTTTAAAAGTTTTTAAAAATAAATAAATATGTTTATATATTTTGGAGAGAGAGAAAAAACATGAACAGGAGGGGCAGAGGGAGAAGAGAGAGAACCTCAAGCAAACTCTGCACTGAGTTTGGAGCCCAATGTCAGGCTTGATCCCATGACCCAGTGATCATGACCCAAGCCAAAATCAAAAGTGGGCCACTTAACTGACTGGGCTACCCAAGTACCCCTGGCAACATGAAACTTTACTCTTGCTAAGTTAAATGATGAGTTAAGTTAAATTCATTGAACATCTAGATCATTTCCAAATGAGATATGCTTATGTTTAGTACTTAATGTTTTGTTATTTTATCTACTTTTGTCTTATTACTGAGAAACTAAAGACAAACTTGAGTGTTAGTAAACATGTCTTGTGCTTTACTGTAAGATGGTACTACGAAAAGTACATTTCTAGAAATTATAAAATGTATTTATAAATTTGTCAATCTAAAGAACTCTGGTGTAACAGTTCACACTTGCTTACTACTTAGTTTTCACTAGAAATTAAGATTTCCAGGAGCTCAGAATTCTAATAAATGTAATTAAAACTACTGGATATAATCAGGGAAACAACTCTGCATGCGAGGAAAGTAAGATATGTGTGTTTGGTAAGAAAAAGTTTAAGATATAGAAATACATTTTTGTTGAGAAAAAAGAAAATTCATCCTAAAGTGAGGCTGGTTATTCAAAGAGGGAAAACTTAGGACAAAATCTGAATGTAAAAAAGAGAGTTGTAGGTTTACAGAAAAGAAATTAGAAAGAATGCGTGGTCACTACTGGCTAAGATTAGGATAAATTTAAGTAAATGAGTTGGTTTTTTTTTTTAATTTTTATTTAGTTGTCAGAGGGAGAGAGTGCATGCACGCGAGCACAAGCAGGGGGAGCGACAAGCAGAGGGTGAGGGAGAAGCAGGCTCCCTGCTTAGCAGGGAGCCTGATGTGGGACTCATCCCAGAACCCTGGGATCATGACCTAAGCGCAACGGAGACGCTTAACAACTGAGTTTTAATATCAAAAGTACACTGGCAAAAAATTAAAATTTTGTTTTCTGTTTGCTAAAAGGACTAAGTTTTCTTTAACTATCGATTTGCTCTTAATAAGGAATTATCAACAAAAGTCTTTCTTTACCTTTAAAGTTATCTGCCTAGAAAATAAGGGCTCTGTTTTGCCAGAATAATTTCCTATGTTTATCAGTCTTTGATTACTCAAAAAAACTGAGTCCTTTTCTTTTCTTTCTTTTTTTTTTTTTTAAGAAAACTGAGTCTTAATATTAAGAGAGCTAAATTTTGTTCACAGCTATCTGTATTTGCCTTTGAAATCTTTTATTGCCATTTGGTTAAATGGATAATTAACTACTGTTTCATAATGATTTGTGATTCTATTTATTCGAATGTTCAAACCTTTTGATATCTTTTGACATAATTCCCAAAACCAAATTCTAAAGTGAAGTCTTTTGATTGTAACCTAATTAAAATTTTCCAGAGGGTCCCTTGAACATTTCAGAGATTTGGTGAGAAATTAAATTAATTATACTTATTTGGTACATTAAATTACATAGGAATCATGGCCAAATAAGTGATACTAAATCCTCTTAAATTATATTTGTGTAGATAGGTTACTAAAATAAGTGTTTTACAGATCGTATGGAAAGTCCTAGAAATCTGATGTCCTGGCATGTTATCTTGAAGTGCTGTGTTTCTCAGAAATAACGAAATTTCCTTACTAACTATATTACAACGAACTCTAATAAGATCTTTACTCATGGCCATTTTTACGTTTTTTAGCATTTACAGACAGTTATAATGCAAATAGTTGAAAGAAAAGCAGGCAGGGACAAGGGCCCCTCTCCCCACTGCCATAAGAGGAAACTACCCTTAAGAGGATTTTACAACACCCTAGAAGGAGTGAGTCCTCCACCCTTTCCCATGTGATATGTAGTTGGCAAAAACCTGATTGGGTGGCAGACATGGAGAGTTAATCAGATTAAAACAGCCTGCCAACAAGCCCATAAAAACCCTTAGTTTTGTTAGTGGCAACCCTCTCAGGTCCCCTCCCTCTACCAGAGCTTTGTACTATTGCTCAATAAAGTTTACTACCACTCAATAAACTTTGCTTTGTCACCCACCACTCTTCTTCATCTGGTCTGCCTCTCCATTCCTGGAAGCCATGTGACCAAGAACCTGGGCACTAAAGGAAAATAAATCCTTTAGCAGTTATGCTTTTACAAAAGCTTCCTGCAACTGTATTTCATTTTTAGTGAGACTCATGGAAAGAACTCTGAGTACAGGCTTCTGATAACCTTAAGATCATAATACTGAACTAGGTAAGTGTTTCTGGAACTAATAAAGAAAAAAAAAAGAGAGAGAGATAGAGTAGAGTAGAATAAGAGAGTAGAATAAGAATTAATAACATGAGACTGAATGGAGTGAGGAGGGTAATTATAATTTGTATGATTTTCATTTTAAGCTGACTTTCTAAAATGTTTTGCTTTTCCAGAGTTGAAGAAATGTTTTATCTTAAGCTGACTTATAGCAGCAATTTGATAAAATATACCTTTGTGATCAAATTGAAACATTTATCTTTTTCTCCCTACCTGATCACTCCAGAATTCAGAAATTTTCAGTATTCTTAAATTTTCATGGGAATATATTTATTTGCATAAGTTCAACAAGAATCTTTTCTCTTCGTAACATGACACAATTGGAAACATTGGTCATAATATCAAGGCCTTGACTGGAATGTCATATTTGAGAGACACGCATAGTCTCGTATATGATCAAAATGTTTAAAGAAACTATGGTTGACTTTATGGAACCAGTAAAGCCCCTTGGAAATAACAGTTTGTTACCCTGCTTACCAAGTTTCCAGCAGCCTTAGCAGGTAAGTAAAGATCACTTCCTAGCAGGTGCAGGAATCTCAGGATATTTTTGGAGACCTCAAAGGGAGAGAAATTAATCCAGATCTATAGGTATTGCGGGTGAAGTCTGATAGCAAGTATTTGTCTTGGCTTTTGGCCTTGAGAGGCTGTTAAAAGTTCAGTCTGGAGATTTCTTTTTTTTTTTTTAAGATTTTATTTATTTATTCGACAGACAGAGATCACAAGTAGGCAGAGAGGCAGACAGAGAGAGAGGGGGAAACAGGCTCCTTGCTCAGCAGAGAGCCCAATGTGAGGCTCCACCCCAGGACCCTGAGATCATGACCTGAGCCAAAGGCAGAGGCTTAACCCACTGAGCCACCCAGGTGCCCCAGTCTGGAGATTTCTTATGAAAAGTTCCAGTAAAGCAGGTTTTAAAGAGCCTATATGGTCAACTGTTATTCTTGCTGCATTCATGTAAATAATCATGCCCAATTTTTTTGAAACTAAACTTATTTTGCAAATATATTAGTGATAACATGGCCATCTTCGATAGAATGAGGGTGATTATGTAGAAAAAAATATACTTCAATAATTCCTGGGTAGATTATTGGATTCTAATACTGTTATTATCAACAGTACTAGAACATGATTTCTTCTCATTTCCCCAGTGCCTGGCCACAACTCTCCAAACTAACATTTTCAATTTTTCTCCCACCTTTCTGACTTAGATCATTTGAGAACTAAAATTGCCCTTTTTCCTAAAGCCCTGCAAACTAAATATGAGTGACTTGACATAAATGCAGAGAAATCACAATAGCTAATATTTATAGACAATCTTTTTGCCTGTTACTCTGTGGTCACTCAAAAAGATCACCAGAGAGATCTGAACTCCAAATCAGGAAAATCTGTTAGATTACCACTGACTGTTCTCACTCCATCTGAAGATACTTTGAGCCTGACAACTAAAAATCTGAACTGGCTAACCCAAGAACTCAGAAACTGATTCGTAATTTGATCCAATCATTAACCACTGTTTTTGTTTCCATAGAAATGCCTCTTATTTAATACCTGATTACTTGAACCATTGGCCTAACTTTGAGAACACACCTGCATCACTGCCTCCTGAAATGAGTTTTACTGAATTGACCTACTGTCAGGACCAAGAGACTGGTTCAAGAGGGAAAAACCTACCCACTAAATTTTTCACATGGGAAATTCCAAAAAGAGGGAACTGTAGGGGCCAAGGTCAGGCAGCTCCAAGGAGGGCCACTTTGCCATGAAGATTAGCCTGAGTTAAAAGCAACTGGGCTCTTGGGTGGCTCAGGGGATCAAAGCCTCTGCCTTAGGCTCAGGTCATGATCTCAGGGTGCTGGGATCGAGTCCTGCATCGGGCTCCCTGCTCTGCGGGTAGCCTGGTTCCCCTCTCTCTCTGCCTGCCTCTCTGCTTATTTGTGATCTCTCTGTCAAATAAATAAATAAAATCTTTAAAAAAAAAAAAAAAAGCAATCAAAACCCAGCAGATTCAGGAACAGTTCTTTACCTCCCCCTGAACTGCCTGAATTTACATTGGAAAGGAAAGACTTTACTAGGAAGAGAGCTATTAATAGAGATTCCTCTTTACCTAACAAACTTATTTGCATAACAGAGCAACCTCTGTTTACTAAACATCTCTCACCTTTCTGCTAATGGTCTTCCTCCCCTTTGTATCCTTATGCCCCTACCCCTTTCCTTAGCTCAGGATGTCACATAAACCTCCTGTTACCTGTCTTTGAAATTCCATGTCCATGTGGATTCATTGAAAGTAGGACACTAAAACTGATTTTCTCCTGTTAATTGATCTCATGTAAATTTAATCCTTAGCTCAGCTAGAAGAATCCTGAATAGAGGAAAATTTCTTCCTCCCCAACAATTCCATGAAACATAATTTTAAGCAGCAAATATCAAATTTTGAACTTGAAGAGTAAACATAATCTTCAAAAAATGAATGTAAGCAGTGCCTGGGTGGCTCAGTTGTTAAGCGTCTGCCTTCAGTGTTGGTCATGATCCCAGCATCCTGGGATCGAGCCCCATATTGGGCTCCCTGCTCGGCGGGAAGCCTGCTTCTCCCACTCCAGCTCCCCCGTGCTTGTGTTCCCTCTCTTGCTATCTCTCTCTGTCATTAAAAAAAAAAAAAAAAGAATGTAAAATCTACCACCAAAGGCATGCAACAATTTAGTTCTCCTTTTCTTTCTACTATTTACTTTCAAATCTATTTTTTTTTTAAATAATGGAAAGGAATACAGAATGTAAATAAATGTAAAATCCTAAATTATTTGACTTTTTAATTTTCTAATGTAATGGTCTCCGAAGTCTGTTGTATGTCCTTCAGGACTACACAAGACAGCCCACTGGGATATCAGGAGAAACTATTACATGTCTATTTCTATTTTTTACTTCATGCTTAAAAACATATTAAAAATAATACATATTATATGTTACTACAGCAATACACTTGTATAATGTAGAAATAAATATTATAGAAAAATGTTTGGAGAGTATTTTAAAGTTGGTTCACTCTGATTTAGTACATTTTGATCATCTTTTGAGAATGCTGTGGGACATTCTTTTTCAAAAGGAATAAACTGAAATGCACAGCTAGATATAAAATGTTAAATTATTGGGTGCCTGGGTGGTTCAGTGGGTTAAGCCTCTGCCTTCGGCTCAGGTCATGATCTCAGGGTCCCGGGATCAAGTCCTGCATCTGGCTCTCTGCTCAGCAGGGAGCCTGTCCCCCACCCCCCACCCCCGCCTGCCTCTCTGCCTACTTGTGATCTCTGTCAAATAAATAAATAAAATCTTTTTAAAAAATGTTAAATTATTGCATTTGGACCAGAAATATTTACCATCGTCACCATATACACTAAAAATCTCCAGTGGTACCTGGCTGGCTCAGTCGGTAGAGCATGGGATCCTTGATCTCAGGGTCATGAGTTCAAGCCCCACACTGGGTGTGGAATCTACTTTAAAAAATTTACCATAGAGTTCTATAAAAATGCTAAATTAATGTGTTACTTATTTTTTGTAAATTGTGAAGATAATTATAGAAAATTTTAAAATGACATGAAAATAAAATGAAGGGAAAATCCCCCAAGACATCCAATGTTATTTTATGTATTTTTCTTTTAATTTTTAAAAAGGATTTAATTAATTTATTTATTTGAGAGAGAGAGCATGAGAGGGGGAGGGTCAGAGGGAGAAGCAGACTCCCTGCTGAGCAGGGAGCCAAATGCGGGACTCAATCCTGGGAGTCCAGCATCATGACTTGAGCAGAAGGCAGTTGCTTAACCAACTGAGCCACCCAGGTGCCCTAATTTTTTTTCTTTTAAGAGAGAGAGAAAAAGAGTGAGTGACGGGGGTGGGGGGAAAGGATAGAGAGAATCTTTTTTTAAATTATTTTTTAAAGATTTTATTTATTTATTTGAGAGAGAGAGAGCACGAGAGGAGAGAGGTCAGCAGGAGAAGCAGACTCCCTGCCAAGCAGGGAGCCCGATGAGGGACCCGATCCCAGGACTCCAGGATCATGACTCCACGATCATGAGCGGAAGGCAGTCACTCAACCAACTGAGCCACCCAGGTGCCCCGGATAGAGAGAATCTTAAGCTGGCTCCACAACCAGCGTGGACTTGATTCAGGGCTTGATTCACTATGACTCTGAACCCTGAGATCATGCCCTCTGGTGAAATCAAGAGTGGATGCTTAACTACTGAGCCACCTAGGCACCTTTCTTTTAATCTTTTTCAATCTGATTTTTTTACATAGAAGAAATCATGAAAAATGCAGGGGATTTATCTGTTCTTATGATTAAGTTCATAAGGTATAAAAATGTTTGAATATATGATTCATAAATAAAAAGCAAAGCAACCTATTTTGACATATATCCCTCATAAACATTGAAATAACAAAGCTGATATATAGGAAGAATTGTGCTGATGACATTTCCAGTGAATCCATCTTAGATGGCTTTATGAGACAAGCCTTAAACATACTAATCAGTCAGACATGATATTCTATACTACGATGGCATTACTTAGATGTGTGTGCTTTCCTTGTATGAAGATCTTATTCCACATCTATATTTCTGTTTCTATGATATATTTATTTGCATATGGTATATATATAGACAAACACACACACACTCACATGCCAAGGAGACTCTTTCAGATCTATTAACCCAGAGGCATCCACCAAAGGAACCACTTTCCAGGAGGTCTGAATACACAATGAATGTAACCATTAAGTCATCGCAACTATTTTTCTTCTACCAGTACCCTCAAGCTGTTGGCTAGAATTTCTATTTAAAACAAAAAACAAAACAAAAAACCACACCACATTAGTCTTTGTGAAAAACAGAAAGAATACATCAAAAGTCAGGTTTGGTTGAAGGTCCAGGAAAGGCTGGAGTTACAAATGAAGTAAAGCCAGCGAAAGTCAGTGAAAGAAAATAAAAGCAGATATCCCAAACAAAGAGGTGCTACCAACAGCAGTCACTGAAAAAAACATGTCAAACAAAATAAGCAGCTTAAGCTATAAAAAATAAAAGAGATCAAAGCCACTCTTTGAAACACGAGACAACGATTTCCACCACTCTAATCCTTCTTTAAGCCATGTATTCCTTTCTTTGGTCATCTGCCCTAATTACTGAAAACAAATACTTGACAAGAACAGCTGAAGTGAATTAATCTTTAGGCTTTCAGCTAAATGAGATGAGGATAACAAGCATTTAATGGGTAAATCTTTGAATAGGTGTGGGATTCAGTTAATATCTCAGTCCACTGATTTTTAATATGCATCGTGGTAGAGTCCTACGCCTAAATATTAGGTTCTTTGATGAAGCACAACTTTAAAAAAGTGTTTGTTTTCAGTCCACTAGGACCAAATTTCACTGACCAGAGGACTAAATTTTGTATCCTTTACAATTTCCAACATTTTCGATGTTTAGATATTCTAGTAATATCCAAAAGCAAACATAAGAGACTCTTAACAATAAGGAACAAGGGGCACCTGGGTGGCTCAGTTTTTGGGCATCTGCCTTCGGCTCAGGTCATGATCCCAGGGTCCTGGAATCGAGCCCCACATCAGGCTCCCTGCTCAGCGGGAAGCCTACTTCTCCCTCTCCCACTCCCACTGCTTGTGTTCCCTCTCTCTCTGTCAAATAATAAATAAAATCTTAAAAAAAGAAGAAAAAACAATAAGGAACAAACTGAGGGTTACTGGAGGGGAGGTGGGTGGGGGAATGGGGTAAATGAGTGATGGACATTAAAGAGGGCACTTAACTGTGATGAGTACTGGGTGTTCTATGCAAGTTATGGATCATTAAATTCTACCCCTGAAGCCAATATTACATTATATGTTAACTAACTAGAATTTAAGTAAAATCTTGAAAGAAAAAAAAAATCCCAAAGTTTTCAATTTCTAATGTTCAATGAACGTGAAATACTAAAGGAAAATCTTTAAAGTTATGGTTCTCACTAGATTGTGGATGTATATAACAAAAGGGGTAGAAGTAAAAGGAAGTCTTCACTTGCCAAGGTTCTTTTGTCAATGGCAACAGGAATGTCTTCTAAAACTATTTTATTTAATTAATTTATTTACTGTTTGTTTATTTTTTAAAAAACTGTTTTAATAATAGACTTAGGATGATAAGACTATTACAGTAATACCTGACACCTTTAGCTATTTATCTGTTTAAAATGGCTGACAAAAAAAAATGTATTAACATGATGTAACATAGACTTGGGAGTGGTATTTCTCAAATTTAAAGTACTTATCTAATCAATTCAATATACAAAGTTTATTACACAGCTCCCATTAACAACATTATTCATTCATCAGTGTTGCAATAAAATATTTCTAATTTTTATGTTTATTTTCATAGTATGCCTTTCTTCACCTTTTCTATTTTTTTCATAAAAATGCCGTGAGACACAGTGTAACAATGACAAGGGAATCCAACATAGGGTTCCTTGGGCTGTGAATTTCTAGAATTTCAGTTACAGTTGCCTATATGTTTTATAGACAAGCTGTCTCTTGATGTATCATGTACTTCATAACTGCCGATTTTAAATACCAGCTCTAAAAGAAACTGACTTGACAAATTCATTTTACTCTCCAAACCAGTTTTTCAAGTGATGTATTGAGTTATTTTAGAACCTTTCATTATTCAAATAAATTTTCTTTCAGTGACTCAAAAGACAGGAATCTATCTAGAAAAAGGGATGTGAGGAAATAGAAGAGCTAAAATAAAAAGTTAATAGAAAAGTCACTACAATGAGGGGCAGCAGGATTATCTGTCAGTAAACAAAAATTACAAAAAATTACTAGACAGGGCAATTAATGCTTTTTGTGTATTTAAATTTTTCATTTTAGGGTGCCCAGGTGGCTCAACCAGTTATGCATCTGCCTTCTGCTCAGGTCATGATCTCAGAATCCTGTGTTTGAGCTCTGGATCAGGCTCTGTGCTCAGTGGGGAGTCTGCTTCTCCCTCTTCTACAGCCTGCTGCTCCCTCTGCTTGTGCTCTATCTCTCTCTGTCAAATGAATAAATTTTTTTTTTTAAAGATTTTACTTATTTGACAGACAGATCACAAGTAGGCAGAGAGGCAGGCGGGGGTGGGGGGGAAGCAGGCTCCCTGCTGAGCAGAGAGCCCAATGTGGGGCTCGATCCCAGGACCCTGAGATCATGACCTGAGCCGAAGGTAGAGGCTTAACCCACTGAGCCACCCAGGTGCCCCCAAATAAATAAAATCTATTTAAAAAAAAAAAAGCTACAATGAAAACTCCAAAAAAGAGAGAGAAACACCAATGTTAGCATGTTGTAAAGGGAAGAGGATCAATCATAATAAGTTCTTCTAAAGATTTATTTATTTTAGAGAGGGAGAGAGAGAGAGCAAGAGCAAGCAGGGGGTAGGAGCAGAGGGAGAGAGAAACTTAAGCAGACTCCATACCCAGCACGGAGCTGAATGTGGGGCTCCATCTCACGACTCTGAGGTCATTGTTTCCTATCTGCCAGGCACTGTGTTAAGCTTTTTCCATAAATAACCTCTTTATTCTCCACAAAAACCCTTTGAGGTAATAAGCATTATTACCTGTTCCAAGATCACACCTCTAGCAAGTAACAGAGCTAGGAATTGAACCCACTTCCACCTGTCTCTAAGGCTTATTTCCTAATCACCTTCAACACAACATACATGGGAAATCAAATTCTGTAAGTGTAATGACCTGGCTCAGAATCTCATGGGAGTTAGAGAATAAGAGAATTTAATAGTTTACAACTCAAAATGGAAACCGGGAAGAAAACTGGGGAGTTAATAAATGAAACTGTCTCTAAATGATCTCCAAAATCTAGTCAGAAATACTTGGGTCCTATTTGGTATCCTGGGCAATAATACCTGCCTTAAGCAAAGCAAAATAATTAGTCTTAAACAATCAATAAAACCAATAAAAAAAAGCTTGAGTATTGAAGTTGCAGAGACATTGATCAGAAAGTTTGTGAGGGGTGTCTGGGTCGCTCAGTTGGTTAGGCATCTGACTTCAGCTTGGGTCATGACTTCAGGGTCTTGGGAGAGAGCCCTGAGTTGGGGTCCATGGTCATCAGGGAGTCTCCTTCTCCCTCTGCCTCTCTCCACTGCTCATGCTCTGTCTCTCAAACAAAATTTTTTTTTAAAGAAAAAAATGTGAAACATTTTGCATAAATCATAGCACTTCATATTATGTACTGCTGCAATACATGACTTTCTTGAGAAATTCTATTAATAGGGCTGACTGTGAGTGCTCACTAGAGCCATGCACCAAAATGTTTTATATGTCATAAGAAGGATGAAAATTTCTTGGAAAGACAATTCCAAAGTTTAAGAATTTGAAAATAAGCAGTGCCTATTGAGGATCTGAAATTATTTTTGTGAGTAACAAATGCAAGATGGGGGCACTGCTGGCTCAGTTGGTAGAGTGTGCAACTCTTGATCTCAGGGTTGTAAGGTCAGACCCCATGTTAGATGTAGAGATTGTTATTTATTTATTTGTTCATTTGTTTATTTATTTATTTATTTGACAGAGACACAGTGAGAGAGGGAACACAAGTAGGGGGAGTGGGAGAGGGAGAAGCAGGCTTCCCACCATGCAGGGATCCAGACGCTGGGCCGATCCCACGACCCTGGGATTATGACCCGAGCCAAAGGCAGATGCTTAACAACTGAGCCACCAGGCACCCCAGGTGTAGAGATTACTTAAAAATAAAATCTTTAAAAACAAATAAACAAAAGACATGCAAGATGCTGGACTTGAAAGGCCACTCTCGTATCGGTAGTGAATTATGATAGCTATAGTCCTGGCCAGTATACATCTCCCCCCAGTACTCTTGTGGAGAATCCATACTCCACAGATAGGGCTGATTCCATACACCCTTTCCACCAAGCATGCACTTGGCATATACCACCACCATCACCTTAGGAGTAAACGGGTGGTACAGACCTAGCTAGATCCCCTATATCCATGGCAACAGGGATTGGCCATGTGGAGGGACCCACCAGGGTCAGTCACAGTCCTCTTTGGGACATTTGCCAATAATATTGAAGGGATCTTCAGCTTTGAGGAAATATAAGCTTAAAGGTGCAGATGGCCAACTCTGCCAGCTGCCTATCTGAGTGTGTAGAGAAAGCCTATGTGAGGATAAAGGCAAGAACAGCAAGAAGGCAAGGCTGAGAGCAAGTGTATGACAGTATTCCAATGACATCGTCTGGGACTCTGAATCTAGCAGCGGTTGACCTTTTATGTTAGTTTAAGTTAGGTTTCTGCCACTTGCAAATATAAGAGAACCTTGCTCATAGGTACATTATAAGTATATACTATAAATAGAGCACTGTCAGATATAACTATAATCTTAGGTACCTGCATATCAACAGTCCATAAACTCTGACAAACTTCATGCCAACTTTCCTATTATCCCTGAACTAGCAATAATCAAAACTGCAATGTTCAAACTGCAAGTTCAAAGCCCAAGATCTGTCATTTGCAGTTTACCTTACAGCAACAATTTTAGTATCTGGTAACCACTTTTACTCTTACTGACTAGCCTAGGACATTAAACTTTGAAAACAATGGCATGACCATGCTCCAAATAAATTTTAAAATTTGGTATCTCAGAGTCCCTGGGTGGCTCAGTTGGTTAAGTGTCCAGCTCTTGGTTTTGTCTTAGGTCATGATCTCCAGTGTAGAGCCTGCTTAATTCTCTCTCTACCCCCACCTCTGACACCCTCCTTTTCCTCCCCACTAAAATAAATAAATAAAATCTTAAAAAATAGGTTTCTCCCACTTTTTGAAAGCCTGCATTATGCCACTTTGCTTCTATGAAAGACCCATAATAGTACCTGTTTTGCGAACTGAAAGAAATCTGAATAGGATTTCCATTTTATGCCGTTTTGGGTTCTGAAAAGTTTCAAAAGGAATGCTCTCCTTTCAGCTAGCTAGGGAAACCTGCCCCGGAGTCTATCCTGTTACTGGATGTGGCTATGTCAGAGTGGACGACCATTAGGTGTCGAAATGAAACACAATTAGGTTTAGGTCAAAGAATGCTAACACTTTACTCCTCAGTAGGAGTCTCAGTATTAAAGTAATGCCTCCTTATTTTATTTGACAATGTAGAACTTCACCTGAAGGTTAAGAAATCCTCTCACCCTTTTTTGAAAAGAGCTTACTGCAAGGAACCACCCTTCCCCAGGAGCCTCCGGTGAGATGCTTTCCTTGTTTACTTCTGATGGTGCCAGACACAGACCCTCCAAATTCCCATTCTTTTGTCTTGTAAGTGACTAGCTGAACTAGTGTTGTCCTTACTGATCAGCAGGAACAAAATGACATTAACTAAACCTCCCTTAAGCTTCTTTCCTTCCCCAGGTCCCTGAACTTGGGCCCACCCTGAGCCTGAGTCAGCATACTGCCCTTCCTTATGGGCAGCTGCCTGGAAAGAGACTGGCCTTGGGGTAAAACATTCTCTCATCTACTGTTCTGTAGATGACGCTTTCATCTCCTGTCCCCACACCTGGTTCTTGCTAACTTTGTTCACCTCTCTCTATAAAAGAAAAACCTTTTTGCCCAACTTCTAAGATACTTGCAAGCCTCATGGTCAGAGGGTTCTCCTTACTACAGCGGCCTCATCCACACTGGATAATTCTTTCAGATTTTTCATTTGACACTGTCTTTGAATATGTCATTTCTTAAACTGATTTCCCATTATTTCATCCTAGACAGATATTCTCTGAGTATCTCACACCTGCCATCTCCTTTCTTCACATTGCCACTGCTCTTGTTCAGGCCCTTATGAACCTCATCATTGCCCATTATGAACTAGTCTCCTCAGCCTCCAATTTTATTTACCTTTTCACATTGCCAGTAAGTTCATCTCCTTAAAGATTGTTCCTCCAATCTCAGCATTCTTTTGCATTCTTTTTGTTGTTTTTTTTGCTCTCTGTTACCTAAGAATAAAGTCCACATTCCTTAGTTTAGCATTTAAGTCTTTCCTCACTTCTTCCTCCCATGAAGCCTTCTAAATCTTCTAACCCTTTTTAAAACCTGCCTTCTTTCTCCAGTCTTGTTGTGCTTGCCCATTTACTCTCTGTACCTCAGATGTTTTCCCTCCAAATCCTCCCCCCCTCAATTTCTATCCAACACAAATACCACTCCTTCCATGCTTGGGAATTAATCTCTGCATTATTATTCCCCTAACAGTATCTGTACCTTATTTAAAATTAGGGTTTTTTTATTAAAAATAGTTTTTTTTTTAATTACAGCAAGTTGTATACATTTTAAGGTCTGTCCTAGATTATACATTCTTTGAGGTCAAGACAGTGTCTTATTCCTTTGTGTATTTTCTGGCCCTTAGTCTAATGCCTCACACTTGAAAAGCACTCAATATTCCCTTTCTTTTTTAAAAAAATTGTATTTATTTGTTTTGGAGAGAGAGAGAGAGAGAGAGAGAGAGAGAAGGAGATGGAGAGAGAATCTGAAGCAGACTCCATGCTGAGCATAGAGCCTGATGCAGGCTCGATCTTATGAGCACAGGATCATGACCTAAGCTGAAACCAGGAGTCAGACAATTAACTTACTGAGTCACCCACACACCCCAATATTCATTCTTTTAATTAAAATACATGGAAAATTATTCTATTTCCTTTGTGGCTGCATGTGGCATTTTCTGTAACATATGTCTGTTATATCTAATTATCAACTAAATATAACATGAGAGGCTCAGGATTAGAAGTCAATTGACTGTTGTTTACTGCAAAGCAGAATACAGAATCTCCTAAATATGATGGTAATAAGAGAACAGCAAAGACTGATCTGACAGTTTTAAGAGTTCTTGGGAGGTAAGATAGCATAATGTGTTCAGAGTATGGGTTCTGATTTCTGACATCTGAAAGCAGGCTCTGCTACTTACTAGCTCTGTGACCTTGAGCATATTCCATGTTTCTGTGCCCCAATTTTTCATGTGTAATATGAACATAGAAAGACTGACTTCACAGGGCTTTTGAGAGGATTAAATTAGTTACTACCTGTAAAACACATCAGATAGTACATGTTGTGTAAAAAGAGCCAATAATTGGGACGCCTCGGTGGCTCAGTGGGTTAAGCCTCTGCCTTCGGCTCAGATCGTGATCTCGGAGTCCTGGAATCGAGCCCCGCATCTGCCTCTCTGCTCAGCAGGGAGCCTGCTTCCCCATTCTCTCTGCCTGCTTCTCTGCCTACTTGTGATCTCTCTCTCTGTCAAATAAAATAAATAAAATCTTTAAAAAAGAAAAAAAAAAGAGCCAATAACTGTTACCTTTATTATGAAAATTGGAAAAGCTTCACTTTCTTCATGCCTCTCAGTGATCATTTAAGTCAAGTAATTCCAAAGAATATATTACCAAGTAGATACTAGACACACTGGTTTTTCCAGAACCTATAACATCTCTAAGGATCATCAGGTCTCAAGGATGTGTATAAGGAGCAGATAAGAAAATGATCTCTTATAACCTACAGCTGTGCTGAGAATAAACCAAAGCCAAGTAATCAAATTCATATATGTTTTAACAATCTCCTTAAGTTTCAATACCTTGCTAGGGGAGTTCTGTAGGAATGGATCCCTAAATCTCATTCATTTATGTTGGTCATGTGGTTATTCAGTAAGCATTTAGGTGCTAGGGATATAGAAATCAAGGGTATTGTTCCTGTCTGCAACTAAGTCACGGTCTTGAAGGATTCAGTCAGATGAGAAATGGAAGAAGTGAGTTCAAGATAGAAAAGAATAATGCAGAGGGATACACAGAGGTATGCCAGAGCTCAGACCATTCAGGGAGCTTCATTCAAGAATAAGTGACTGCGGAATGAGGGTATCTGGGCAGTAGTAGAAGAGATAGGCAGGGGCAGGATGATGAAGACTGTCTATGTGAGGCCTGAAAAACACCTGGCTTCCCTCACTCTGCCCATCAAAATCCCCTCAGCTTTCGTAGATCATGGGGTTGGCTGGGGGGTGGGGAGAGAGAAGAAAAAAAAAAAAGCCAGGTAGGATGTGGACCAGGCTCTGTGAAATAAAAGTACTGAGTAAATTAGACTTCAATCACCTGTTTTTCCTCGTCTACCCTATCCTGGACAACGTAAATTTAGTTTGTCATGAATGCCAAAGTAAAATTTGAATTTTACCCTCAAGGCAATGGGGAAAAACTGGAAGATTTTAAGCAGGGGCAGAACTGGGATCAATTTTACCTTTAAGAAAGCAGTTGTGAAAGTAGTGTGGAGAACAGATTCAAGGGGGTGGCGAATGCTGGGAGAGGTATGACGAAGACAATGTGTGCTTTCTGAATATGCTGAGTCGGAGATCACGATGGATATTTGAATGATGGTGTTGAGATGATAGTAAGAGATCATATTTAGTTCTTTAAATAAAAATTCCAAGGCATATTTTGTTCTCAGCACACCCTCAGTCTAATTTTCTATAACTACTACAATTATATGTTTGTGGTTATTAATTCATGTTATAACTTAAACATTTCTTACATGTAGGGGGCCTGGGTGGCTGAGTCGGTTAAGCATCTGCCTTCGGCTCAGGTCCTGATCCTAGGACAATCCCAGAGTCCTGGGATCGAGCCCTG